>NC_057801.1:136998525-137004915 GCF_018294505.1 Triticum aestivum
CCAAGTCCGAAGCTCCCCGCCTCCCCACCGTCCACCTCGCCGCCACCTGCCACGCTCCCCCTCCAAAGCACGCGCCTTCCATGCCGCCCCCACCACCAGCCCTAATCGCTGCTGCCGGTCGCTTGCGTGTTCATTTTACTCTACTTGTTTGACTTAAAACCCAACGGTTATGACTGAATTTCCAAACTAGCTTGTAGTAGTGGAATGCTAATGAAAATATCATTCTGGTGGGGAGAATGCAGTAGATGATCTTTTTTTCGGCCTGCATTGCGCTCCGCTGCTATGAACTTTTGAAAGGACCGCACGACGGAAGCCACTGCAAGCTATTTTGTGTTTCTCTGAATGTTGTGTTTCTTCAGTTCTTTATCCATTCTTCGTTCCTGCTGAATGTCATGCTAATTTAGTTTGTTTTTGTTTTGCACATTGGTAGGCAAAGCCTAGTGTTTGTTTCAGACATTTAGTGAAACTGAACCAAGGAAATTGGGATTTCATAGTTACAGTTGCAGGAAAATGTCATATTATGAGTGAAATATATTTAAAATGTCTATTTAGTTCTATTTTCAGATATAACCTTGTAAGTAGAAACATGTATAACTCAAGTAAACCATACATCTAGTTAATAATGCACAGGCAGCAATGTTAAGTCTTAGTATGAACCTACCAATAAAAATGATGACGCTCCTGTCAATTTTTGACATATCTTAAGTTCTTAACAAGACATGTTTGTCCTCTTTTAGCTAGTGTGATGAGATTTTGGTACCTGTACATTCCTTGTACCAACTTAGGCAAATAATAATTTATTTGTTTTTGTGACAGTTGGTTGAGCACATCTTCTAGCCTCTTGTGAATACATCTGGGACAACGCTTCACATCAGTCAGGTATATACTGCTTCAGTTTTTGAGTGAAATCCTCTGCCATAGCCCCTGCCCTAGATGAAGTGAGCTATATATGTGTATGATGATCCTCCTTTCCTAAAAGTGAGATTGCCATATGTAGTTCAGAACTGACCTAGCTAAGGTTGTTTTCCTACTGAATGATGATATTATTATGATGATATTTTCCTACTGATTATAATTTGTACCTGTGTACTAGCACTGTCTCATATTCTTCCATTACAAGTAGCACAAGGCTAGTACTAGTAGTGCTACTCTCTTACTGCCAGTGACAGTCTATCGAGGTCATTAACTCCAACTCAAGTGGGCATAATTCGCTGCAGTAGTATAGCACTTGCAGTAGTATGGCAGTTGCAGTAGTATGGCAGTTGCAGTAGTGCGGGACAACAGTAGTTTAGTGCAAGTTTCAGTTAGTTAGCTAGATTAAAAAAGATGCTTGGTGATCTGCATGAGTAGGACAAGCAAATCTGCTTGAATATTTGCTTATTCAAAGTAAATGAACATTTTACTGCTAGTGTACTGATAGTGTAATCTAGCTATTGTACTAATATTTCTGTTTCTTTAAACATTTTACTATCAATAAAAATGATGTACTGCTGCTTTCAGTTAATTCAAATTAGCTAAAACCTTTTACTGTCAAATAGTGCTAATGTTTACTCTATGAAATAAACTACTCCATGTCAAATAAACCTTGCTAGGTGAATCTTGTTTGCATTAGGATTAGTTGCTGGAAATTTACTGAATTTTGTTATGTGCTTTGCTAAACTATTGATGATTTTTTGTTGGGTGACCTATTAGATCTGGAATGGAAGATCACATAAGTTGAGCTGATTTTTGTCCATATGAAAGCAGAGGACCATATGTTCTGTGGCCTTTTCATCCATATGAAAGTAGAGGCACATTGTGGTGCTAGTTTGCTGGGTTTTGTCTCCGACCATTGTGTCGTGATGAATTTGCAGGTACCCCGAGAGGCCCTTGAGTTTGCCGGAATGTCGATTAACTTCCGTTCCGGCAAATTCGGGTACTCCATATGTCCTATTTTCAGCAAAGGTAATGCTGAAATTTTCTGTGAATTTTAGCATGACTTTGCTAAAAATAGGACATATGGGGTACTTGCGACTAATGCATGTTATCATGCATGTTTATGATCTGTTGTAAGGGTACTAATTGGTCTCTTCTGCTGCTTATCAGAGATGGCGGGAAGCAGCCATCGCCGCTCTGCGACACTGCAATACGAGTTGGATGCTTCCGAGTTCTTCACTATCATAATTGAGACTTCAGTATCATCCATGACGTAGGTATATAAAATGAGAGATCTCCCCTTCACCCATCTCATTGTGATATCTGTTGTTTGCTACATCACTCATTGTCCCAAACTTCAGAGGCTGCCTGCCAGTTTTATGAACATGCTGATGGGTGAAGATCCGCCAAATAATGTGAAGCTGCGACAGGCCGGCAGCGGGTTTCGCAGGCAGTGGGATGTGGAGTTGGTGATCAAGGAGGGCCACATGTACTTGTCTCGTGGGTGGGAGAAGTTCTACCGTGCCTACAATCTGCGGCTGGGGTACTTCCTTCTTTTCAGGTACGATGACGCCACCACCATGCTCATCGTGAAGGTGTTCAACACGACTATGTGTCGCATGCGCTACGCCGACGATGATGATGCCGGTACATTCTGCCTCTTCTTATTCCTCTATATTTGGCTTTGTCTCACATCGATTGTTAACGGTCATTGTTGCATTTTGGACAGGTAATGGGAGCAGCAGCAGCGACACTGGCAGCAACGATTTTGGCAGCAGCGATTCTGGCTACAGCGAAAGCAGCAGCGATTCTGGCTGTAGCGAAAGCAGCAACGATTCTGGCAGCAGCATAGATAACAAGAAGGATGATCCGGATTGGAGTGCGGGAGAAGAGGAATAGAGTGGGGATGAGGAGCTGCAGGATGACGATGGGCATCAGGCTGAGGATGACCTAGCGCTGTTGGTGGCTGACCAATGGTAAGAGATGGTGGTGGCTGACCATGGGCAAGAGATGGAGGTGGATGAGGATGACCTAGCGATGGTCATGCCTAAAGGTGGCCTCGCGATGGTGGTGGTGCCTGACAATGACCACGCACCGGTGGTGGCGCCGGCGATCCCACAGCTGGGCGACATGACCACGCCAATTGTGGTAGAAGACTACATCCCACTGCCTCCACTGCCTCCACCGCCTCGCCGCTCTTGGCGCATCAGGCTGAGGAAGGAGAAGGAGAAGGAGAAGAACAATGCATGAGAACTAAACTTTGTCAGGTATGTCAGATCTCCAAAATGATATATATATATACTTAGTTACCTATGTTATCTCTAATATGCTTAGTTTCCTATAGGTTAGCTTCATTTTACCTAAGTTGACTCTAATATGCTAACTTAGAGCTTAATTATATGCTTAGTTTCCTATAGGTTAGCTCCAAAATAACTTATGTTAGCACAAAATGATCAAGTTTACATAATAAGCTGATAGTCTTTTTCTTATTCTTCTCTTCTTTTCCAAAATGACATAGGTTAGCTTCATTTTACCTAAGTTGTCTCTAATATACTAACTTAGAGATTATATGCTTAGTTTCCTATAGGTTAGCTCCAAAATAACTTATGTTAGCACAAAATGATCAAGTTTACATAATAAGCTTATAGTCTTCTTCTTATTCTTCTTCTTTTTTCCAAAATGACATAGGTTAGCTTCATTTTACCTACGTTGGCTCTAATATGCTAACTAAGAGCTTATATGCTTAGTTTCCTATAGGTTAGTTCCAAAATAACTTATGTTAGCACAAAATGATCAAGTTTACATAATAAGCATATAGTCTTCTTCTTATTCTTCTTCTTTTCCAAAATTCTTCTTATTCTTCTTCTAGCTAGTGTTCTTCTTCTTCTAGTATTCTTCTAGTCTTCTTCTTCTTCTTCTTCTTCTTCTAACTTGTTTATCATTTTGCAGATTTGATTTAATTCATGGAAGCTTGCATGGATGGAGTGCTTATTTTCCATTTGTGTTTTTATTTTGTATCAATGTGAAACTTTTGTGAATTGATGGATAACGGTGTTGGATGAACAATGTGAAACTTTTGTAATATGTAACGATGGAACTATGTGTTGGCTATGTATGTATATATGATGGAACTTGTGTGTTGGCTATGATTGTTATATGGATGCTTGTTGTATATATATGTGTTGGATTTCTCATATGTGAAATAGTGACCTGACATTAAGAAAAAAAATTAAAAAAATTGTTACTAATGGCGAACTACCATGTGGTGCGCCATTAGTATAGCAGACACTAGTGGCGCACTATGGGCAAAACTAATGGCGCACTGCGTGGTGCGGCATTAGTACACCAGATACTAATGGCGCACCAGTGGTGCGCCATTAGTAAAAAATACTAGTGGCGTGATACTAATGGCGCATCGATAGTGCGCCATTAGTAGGCAAAACCGGTGCGCCATTAGTAGGCCTTTTCCTAGTAGTGGATATGTGTGGGTGTGTGCCTTCATGGGAGACCGACCTGAAGAAAAAGATTGCCTGCGTGCGATGGATAATGCCGACTCGTAGTGTGTGTGCATGCATGCACGAGAGAAAGTTAGTGGTACAATTATAAAGAGAAGACGATTGTGTGGGTGTAAAAGACTAGGTGAGGTCATAATCAATGTAAAGTTGAATTCAAATATTTGAATAAGAGATCCTGATGTTTGAAACCCATGCATGCATGAATATAACGGAGATCTGCATGGTGTGGTTTGGAAACGAGCATTTTTGTAATGTATACACATTAAACAAGGTCAGACTGATTTGAATTTGAGATACCGATGGCAGACATCATTTGGCCACGTCCCATCCGTGCATGGACACACTATTCTAATTGGAGATGATGGGCGGCTTTCGTATCACATATCTATATCTATACCCCTATATATATATATATATATTATATTTTATATATTTTATATTGTGTGCGGGTAACTTTAACTTTGAAATATGGTCGTTGGATGAGGCGAATCCGATGGTCCAAAGATGGCAAATTTGAGCACTACTAGCCGTTGGATATCATCTAGATTCCACCAGATTTCGCCACATGTATAATCTAGAAGACTCCATGGTTGAACTTAAGCATAATGCACAAACAGCAAAACACAAGCACTTCTTATTTGTTCAAGAATCTTCCGTGTCAGAATTGCCCAAATGTTTTTCTACATGATTTGCCATTATTTTTTTACTTTATGTCCTACAATGCACAATTCCATGAATCTTAAAATGGATTAGCTTTCCTATAAAAACTAAATGATTTTGAATGAAATGAACTATAAGAATTAAACGAACATCTACATCATGCATATATGACTCAAAGCTTACATGCTATAATGCGGTATTAATTCATAATTTGGTTGCCAAATCTCATGCGTGCAATGCACGTGTACCTTACTCTAGTCTAAATGGTGTTTGTGTGTGTGTGCTTTGCGTGTTGAGGTGCAAATTATCTTTTTTGGGGGTACACGTTAAGCTTGTTCTTCCAAAATTTCAAGCCGCGCCTTGTTATGGCAAAAATTTAAGCTAGCGTCTCTGTCTATCGTGCTGTGAAATTCCCGCCTATTCCGAAATTACAACGCGCATGAAAACTGCCACCTCCTGTGAAATCCCGACACGCGAAATGCCTGTGGTACCCCTGAACCAAAAGAACCGCCTCAAATTGGTGGGGGTACTTTCGTAACTTACCCCACATTTCGGACAAGCGCGTCCCTAAGCCATGGTTCCCCACTGCCATCCCATCCGCCCACCCATTCGTACACCGCAGCCGCGAAAACCCGCAACGGAACCCCACACCCTGCTCCGTCCGCCACCCAGCCGGAGCCTCTTCCCCAACGACGTCGTCCACAGCAACACCTCGACGTCCCTCATCCACCATACCGGATGAGGATCCGTCGTCGATCTCGTCATCCCGCCGGTTCAGCCATCCCGTCCTCCACCTCCAAGGAGCTGCCCCGACATTCCCCTTGTCTTTCGCACCACCTCCATTCCCACACCGCCGTCTTCACCTGCACCACCGGAAGAGCATCATCATCATCGTTTCCTCGGATGAAGCTGCGGCCTAATCAGCGCCACCAAAGAGGTTGTACACTAATCACCGCATTTTCTTCTTGATTCGATCTCATGGTGCTGCCGGTGCTCGGTCCCGAGCCGACACGACGCGGCTCCATCCACGGCGGCGTCACCGGCCACTTCCTGCACGGTGTCGCTCCCTCAGCGGTGATGTCCACATCAGTAGGAGCTGTTGCTATTTTAGCTCTCGCTCACGCTGCTGCTCTGCTCTGGCTCTCGGTCCCCTGCCTGGTCTGCTCTTCCTATTGCTCTTGCTCGCGCTGCTGCTCTCGCTCTTGCTCTTGTTTGCGATGCTTCTCCGATTTAGCTACACTTCAATCGACTGAATCGACTATTGGGCCAATCGATTTTCAGGGGGTGGGGGGGCTTACCG
>NC_057801.1:137005117-137020677 GCF_018294505.1 Triticum aestivum
AGGTACCCCACTATCTATCTTAGGGTTCAGGGTGGGGGCGGTGCTCGCCGTCGGTGGCGGGGCGTTGGCGTGGCGGTGGCGTGGGGATCACCGGAGAAAAATGTCGGCACGGGGGGGCCTAGAGGGATGGCCAGGGCGGCGGCGGACCAGCGGTGGGGAGTGTTTTCATGACGGGCGGGGTGGAGCACCACCGGCCGCGGGCGGCAGCGGGCTGCTGTTTGGCCGGTGATGGCTGGCGGCTCAGGGGGGTGGAGGTTGAAGATGAACCGTAGGCCCTTGATTTCGTATCCATCGGCTGCAAAATCGACTGTCCAGAGATGAAAAAGTCAGTCAACTGACGTGTAGCCTCACCTTGCTAGTGCGTTCAGTTTCGACAACAAAATTCAGTTTCAACACCAAAATTCAGGTTCGACAGTTAAGTTTAGTTTCAATAGTTAAGTTCAGTTTCGACAGTTAAGTTCAGAGATGAGCGGATGATGTAGTTTACATCTAGGACTTTGTGGTTCTGTATGTTACGTCATGTATTGGAGATGCTATTAGAATTCCACTCAGGTTAACGTTGTTCGGTGTCTCTCTTGTTTTGCTTTAGCCTCGGCGTCATACAACTCACCAGAGCTGCTCCAACGACGAAACCCTCCATCACAGTGGAGCAATACCTCGGGCTCCATCTCCAGCCGCCTAAGATCTTCTTCCCCTCCTCCGATAGCCAAGTCAGCCGGAGCATCCTCACCGGCCAACCCAATCATGCTGAGATCGACATGGCTTCGCCAAAGAGGTTGTACACTTCTGGCATCTCTTTTTTACTCTACATGTTATATATATATATAGTCCACTAAGCACTCGTAGTAACGGGAAATACGATTATTTTATCCTACTATATGACAAGCAGTGAGGTACCAGGCAACTTAGCTATCCGTGATGGACTCTCTTGAACACCATCATTAATTATCTCCGTGCGTTTGAGCTGTGCATTTGTCGATGGGCCTGGGAGTTGAACTAGTATGGCAGTGGACTGGGTCCAAAGTAATAGAATAGCACAAAACATTTTTTAGTGTAGGCTTTTCCTTGCTCAAGCATGCCTACTAGAATCTCCAGTGCTTGAAAGGAAAAGTGAATGAAAAACATAGGAATTGGAAAGTTTCCTATGGTACTACTTTTCATGAATTTGGTGCAATGGAATGGAGCAGAGGAAAACTGTAGGATTTGTTCCTTTAGTGTCTCCTTGAAAGAAAAACCATAGGAATTCTAATTTCCAATTCTCTGTTTTGCACGTGCATTCCTATCATATTCCTGTCTATTTCCTATCCCTGCATTGTTAGAATCCTCAAATTCAAACAAGCCCTTACTCAATTACTTCGGTTACAGATATGTGTGAAAAAAACCATGTGTGGTTTGTCCTGCTCCTGCGGCACTGTGTTCCACCCCAGCTTAGCTGCTCCAACGATGGAAGGGTTCACCACAGTAGGGATCCACTCTCCAGACTGTCTTTCGCCGCCTCAGATCTTCTTCCCCGCCGCCGGCAGCCATGACAACTGCATTACTATCATCAACTGAGCAGATGACCTTGAGGACTACACGGGTCCGCAAGAGAGGTCGCACTCTTCCGTGTCTGCTTACGTTATGCGTCTCTTAATATGATGACATGCTACATTATCGTCGTGTTCACCTATTAGACTCCGAGTCAGGTCCAAACTAATGCTGAAACTTGAGTTTTAAAATGGTTGTGGGGTACATATTGGTGCAGCAATCAGTACTATCTGTGTACATATTGGGGCAACTATCATTGGTTTTGGGTCTATCCACAGTTTTCTACCATCAGTCTGGATTTGTGCATGCACTCCTTACATAATCTCACTATGTTTTATTCCTATGCATGCCAGTTATTGTACACAATGGAACTGATCATGTAGAGCAAAAGAGATGATCCTTGCGTGGCAATAAAATTTCATGCAGACGTCGTTCCATGGTGGGCACAAAGGCAGCCCTCCTCGACCCATTTCGGATCGTAATCAAGAGGAATATAACTGTTCTGAGGGGGATTCAGAAGGAGAAGACCACTCCTATTTACCCCATGGGCTCTTCGCTCTAACTTGGCGTGCTGATGTTGGTAATATCATGCATATGGTGCCTAGCATTGCTTACTGTATACATTAAAGATGTCATCTGCTTAGTTTATACATGCTTTGTGTCAATGCCATCTGTTTAATTTTTTATCGTATATGTGAATCATGCAATGCCATCTTTTTTAGCCAGGCATCATATATGTGAATTTTGCAATGCCACCCTGGTTAGCCAGTCATCTTATATTTGAATTATATCATGCCATCATTTTTTTATTACATGTTAAATTTGTCAACAATTTTAGTACATTCAATTACTCTTCCTGTGCATCAGCCATTCGGCATGGTCATGGAAAAATCTGGAGTGGAAACAAGGTCTTCAGGGAAGACAATGCTATCTGACGAATCGCATGTCTTGCTGGTTACCGATAGCTCCTCAGAGGAGGATTCAAAGACAGATGACCAGTCATACCCCCCCCCCCCCGAGGTGCATGCCCTAACTTGGCAGGGTTATGTTGCTCATATCGTGCGTATGGTATCTTGCATTGCTATGTCATTTTCTTAGTTTAGACATGCTTTGTGTGAATGCCACCTGTTTAGTGTCTAATTACCATATATGTGAATTATGCAATGCCATCTTGCTGAAAGACATTATATATGTGAATTATGCAATGTTATCTTGTTGCAAGGCATTATGTATGTGAATTATGCAATGCCATGCTGTTTAGGCAATCGTCATATATGTGAATTATATCATGCCATCCTTTTTTTGTATTTCTCATTGCTTTTGTCGACAATGTTTGTATGTTCAAATGCTCTTCCTGTGCATCAGCCATTTGTATTGGTGATGGAGAAATCTAGAGTGAAAACAAGGTCTTTAGAGCAGACAATGCTACCTGCTGAAGCAGATATCTTGCTGGTTATAGATAGATCTTCAGAGGAGGATTCATAGGCAGATGACCAGTCCTATTATCCCCCTGAGGTGTATGCTCAAACTTGGCAGGGTTATATTACTCATATAATGCATATGTTGTATTGCAATGCTCAGTTTTTACATCATATACACAATATTGAATGACATCTCCTTAGTTGACACATCATATATGCGATTGCCCTCTGCTCACTTCCTTAGTATATAAATCATATATTTGAATTATGTCATGCCATGGTGTTTACATAGACAGCATGTATCTGAATTATGGCATGCCAACCCATTTTCTAAAGACATAATATAGTTATATCATCTCATCCTGTTTACATAGTCATCATATTTTAAATTATGTCATTCTATCAGTGAATTATATCATGCCATCATGTTTCCATCGACGGCAAGTTTGTGATTTATGGCATGCCAACCACTTTAATAGACACATTGTATAGTTATATCATGTCATCTGGTTTACATAGTCATTATATTTTGAAGTATGTCATTCTATCATGTTTAGTTAGCCATCATACATGTGAAATTGTGTCATGCTATCCTGTTTAATTAGCCATCATATATGTGAAATTATGTCCCGATATTCTGTTTGCTTAGACAACAGAAATGTGAATTATTTCATGCCATGTTTTCTTCCCTACTATCCATTGCACCTGTCTATCTTACAATGTCTGTACATTCAATTACTTTTCTTGTTTATCAGCCATTTCAATTGGAGGGAGTGATGGCAGTATCTGTGGGAGTAAAAACACGGTCTTTAGAAAAGATCGTGCTACCTGTCGATGTAGATAGAACCACGGTTGTACTTCCCCAAGAAGCAGCCCCACCACACATAACCCACACTCATGCAGATTGTACCCCTACCTAGTTGGACAGAGAACCAGCTACACCCCTTCTAACCCCAACCCCAGCACATAGACACCCAGTTCCCGTTGACACAACACCGTCTCCACCACAGAGCACCGAAACACGAGTAGTTAGTAAGGCAACTGCTGTGCCCAAATCACGAAGACCACCACTCTGAACCCGAAGTCAATGCTTAAAGCAGAAGAAGAATTGTTCTCAGGTCAGGTTCCATAGCTATGGTTCATACTACTTTGCTCTTGCATCACTGTATTTACTGATACCAACTAATTTCAAATTTGAAGGATGCAATTGAAACTCCAATGGCGCAACAGGTATGTTTTAAACCTGTTTCTTCAACCTCACTACTAGGGAAAAGTCTAGCAGCAGCGCGGGTTTTAGATGTATCAGTAGCGCGGGGATAGGCGCTACTAATAAGGCGCTACAGCTAATAGATAGCAGTAGCGCATGCTCACCGGCGCTACTGCTAGCGGAAGATCGCTACTACTAGTAACAAGTGTAGCAGCAGCGCTGTTAGCGGAAGATCGCTACTACTAGTAGCTCTAGCGCGCTTTGCCTGGACGCGCTACTGCTATTGCGGAGCTGCTGCTAACTTTTATACACTCGCTACTGCTAATTTAAGTAGGTTTTTTTGTTTTTTTGGCATATTTGTTTTGTATTTGAACGGGCTTTATAGAAGAATCTTTAGCACATAGAAATGTCATCATGATACACATACAAATGCCTGCGAGACCACAAATGTAATCATAGCATGTACATACAAATAGTCTCATCATAATCATCATCCAACACAAAGTGATATCTTGTCATCATCTCGAAAATAGCGATACATGCAAGTCTCGAATACTTGCAACTACAACAACGCCATCCATCTAAACAAAGGTACACGCAAGAAGTGCTATCACTATGAGTGAGAGCGGAACTATGCAGTACGTGAGGTGGCGGTTACGAGTCCTCTCTCGCGCTAGCGTGAACATCAAGTAACTAGCTTCTCCTTCTTGTCTGCTTTTGAAGCCTTTATGGCTGGCGCCCGTGAACCCATTCACTTGGGCATGACACTCATGCCACTCGTTGTACACCCCCGGAACCTTCCCTTTGTACACGACATAGCAATTCCATCTCACCATCAAGAAACTAGGTACCTGTTAGAGATGCATGTTCATGAAGAGGATGTACAATCATATATATGCAACAGAATATACTAGAGCAACACCGAAAAAGAAAGGGTTAGCAACTAGATGTAACATACAGTACGCAAATTAATTAACTAGAGGTACGCAGGTCATCGTACGCAAACTAACAAAGTAGCGTTACGCAAGTTCGGCAGGGACCGTGGGCATCACAAAGTTTCATCGCTACAAAAAGTATACAAGTTCAACCGACACATATCATCATCATCGGCATCATAAATCACTAGAAGTTCCATCCTTCCATATTATCGAGGACGAACCCTAGCTTCTTCAATGGCGTGAGGTCTAGACGTTGCATGCCTATGCGAGTTCGGACGTCAGCTCGCGATATAGGGCCGTGGTGGAACATCCCCTTCTCATCGACGACTTCTTTCATGATGATCGTCGCAATGTCGCTTTGGATGCGAAAGAAGTCATCTCTAAGTTTATAATCCACTTCTCCATGAGATTCTAGCCACTTGTGGATATGATCATCATTTCTGCTATTAATGCGAAGCTTTTGGTGATACGTGTTGAACTGAATCATGAGATGGACGATGTAGAATCCATCCTTCTTGCTTGGTTTTGGGACATGGATGCAGGAGAAGTTAGTTTTATGCGCGAAACCCATCTTCTTGTTCCTTTGTTTCTTGATCTGCACGTGGTCACCTCTAAAGCTGAAGCCTTGGAGAGCATCATCTAGAATATTCATTATGTGGGTGTAGTCTTTTTTCTCATAGTCTCTGGAAGGGTCAAAATACACGGCGTGGAAGACTTGCGGGTAAAGAATGATAAGGACGGCGCGCCCGTTGCTATGGGGAAAAGACACCTCAAATTATTCCCCATATGAGAGAGAAGGAATAATTGAAATGTAAGAAAGGGTTGTCCGGAACTGACTTACTTTGGATGATAAGGCACGAGGACAATTTCCCGGTCCTTATTCTGTACCATGAAGTTTTGGAGGTACTCCCTAGCAGTTTGACACTCAAAGTCGCCGAGACTCAAGAAAGACTCGTGCATGTAGTACAGATCCGCCACACAGATTTGTCAGAAGGCCCAGTTTCTTCGTGTTCGACGTGTTTCCTATGATTAAGTGTCCTCATTTATTTCTAAAAGTATGAATAAATGAGAAATGACATAAAAAGAAATCTATGTGCCAGCACTCGATATGCCAACTATGTAGCACAAAATCATGCCTTTATTCACGGGAAATTTTGGCATGACCTTTGCTAAAAAATGGACATATCGAGCGCGTGAAATTCACCGGAATGGAAATGAATCAACATTCCGGCATAACATAGGCCACTCGGATCATTTTCCAAACATGACATGTCCAAAACATGACATATGCGCATATCACATGTCCAGTTCAAATTTGCATATAAATTCAGCTAATTTTGAAACCTAGCTAAATTCATAACTAAATAGATAACCTAATTAACATACTGCCCTAACTAAAACCTAAGTAAGTTAACCGAAGAACCCTAGCAGAGAGAGGGGGGTTTACAGAGGGTGCAGGGGCGAGGAGGCAGGCCCGACAATGACCGGGTGGGGAGAGGAGGGAGGCGAGGGCCGACGGGTCGGGGGCGAGGGCCAGGTCGGGGGCGAGCGCCAGGGTCAGGGTCGGGGGCGAGGGCCTGGTCGGGGGCGAGCACCAGGGTCGGGGGCTAGCGCCGGCGCCGGAGTCGGGGGCGAGCGCCGGGGCTAGGTCGGGCGCGGCGGTGTGACGGGAGAAGAGAGAGTGGGGATTTGGGGGGAAAAGGTGGGATGAAGCAGGGCGGGTGAGAATTTTGGGTTAAGTGGACGTAGTAGTAGCGCTTTTGGACAAAACACGCTGCTACTACCTTCAGTAGTTGTAGCGCTTTATACGAAATTTTCTACTACTAACTTCGGTAGCTGTAGCGGTTTACGCAAAACGCGCTGCTACTACCTTCGCTACTGCCAGTGTTCCTTTTTCTTTTCCTTTATTTTATCCCACTTTTATTTCCTGAGGGCAGTGAACGAAGGGAGGGAGATATATATTGCATCATTTTACGCTTAAATATGTATGCAAAATAGGAACATATATATTACACATCATTGGACCCATGCATAATAATGGCTAAGTGTGTATACAAAATAGGAACATATATATGTTACATCATTTGACCGATAACATAAGTTTCCTCAGTGCTGACGTTTTCGTTTTTGAGTCAGCTTCTTTCCCTTCTTGTTCGTCGAAGAATAATTGAGCCCCTCATTGTGACTTTGCCTTTTCCATGGAGTACGATTTTTCTTAGGTAATGTAGTATTGATTCTTCTTTTGACGTATACTTCATCATCATCGTCATCTTCCCTCATTGGGTTGCCGTACTAATCATAGTATTCCTCGTTGGTGACTCCATCCATTCCAATGATGTTCCTTTTGCCTCTCCTCATGACAACACGGCTGGGATTGCGCGGGTCAGTTATGAAGAAGCATTGTGTCCGTGCTTAGCGTGTACCCATGGCTCGTTTTTGCGATAGCGTTCACGGTAGCGCTCTTGGCGTCGGGTATAGTCATGGTAGTGAAAATTAGGCTTTCTCTTTCGACATTCTTAGCCCATCTGACACGGAACATCGCCGTGTTATGCAGTCCAGAGTAGTCAAGCTCCCAGATCTCCTCGACCCTTCCATAAAATTGTTCAGTTGCGTCGTTGTCGCTGCCGGTCATGCATTCCATCGTCACCCCTGAGTTCTGATCATCACTGACCATATCTTTGGCCTTCGTGTAGAATGTGTATCCGTTGATATCATATGCCTAATAGGTTTTGAGGTTGGGCGAGGGGCCATGTGCTAAGGCGTATATGAGCAATCCGTCCTTAGAGCCCTCCTCCAGGGGATTAGCAATAATATACTCTTTGAACCAATGCAGGAAAGTGGAGTTGTGCTCTCTAGTAACTTCGGCGTCCGTCCTGCATACCCCCCGGTCACAGTACTTCTTTGCGATAATTTCTTTGTGCAGGGCCATGAAAGATCTACCTCGTCTAGGTATTGTAGCACTACCAAGTTTGCTCAGTCAAAGTCACTGCATCGATCTGAGTATGCCACGTGCAGTTCCCTACGACCGTTGAAGTGACCATCTCCTTCGAGCCTCCCATCGTGCTTGTTAACGGGCAAACCAACACTAACACCAGGCGGCTGGTCTGCTCCATATAGAAAATTCTCATAGAAAGAGATGCACTCTTGTGCCAAATAGCCCTGGACGATGCTTCCATCCGGACGGGACATGTTACGAACGAATCCTTTGATGATCCCATTCAGCCTTTCAAACGGCATCATGTTGTGCAGGAATGACGTCCCTAGGTCTATTATGTCACCCACAATATGGACACACAGATGCACCATCACGTCAAAGAACGCGGGCGGGAAGTACATCTCAAGCTCATTCAGTATCACAAGGATCTCTTCCTGTAGCCTTTGGAGCTCCTTCACACTGATCGACTTTTGAGAGATGACGTCGAAAAAGTTGCAGAGACCAATAAGCGTGTCACGGACGTGCTTGTCCATTATCCCTCTAAGGGCAACAGGTAGTATCTGCGTCATCATCACATACCAGTCATGAGACTTCATCCCGCTGAACCTTTTCTTCTCCGTGTCTAGATATCTGCTTATCTTGCCACAGTAACCGGAACTAACTTTGACTCCGATAAGGCACTTAAAGAATTCACTGATCTCAGTCTGACTTAAGGTGAAGCAAGAAGGGGGGCAATAATCCTCTTTCTTTATTTTCTTGCCCTTCTTCTCCCGTGCCTCTGTCTCCGTCTCTGTCTCGTCTGACATTTTATGGGGTGGCATGTGCACATCTTCCCTGATTTTCAAATCTTGCAAGTCTTTTCTTGCCTTCGGCCCATCCTTGGTCTTATCCAGCATGTTCATCAGTGTTGCGAGCAAGCTCTCAAGGACATTCTTACAGATATGCATTTGATCAAGGCAATGAGGTGTATCGAGTTTGTGCCAGTACTCCAAGTCCCAGAACACAGACCTTGTCTTCCATACCTTCGGCAGCGGCTACGACGCCTTTCTCATCATCTTTCCCAGCGCGGGGCACTCCTTCCAGTTTTTCAACAGCTCATCGATTTTGGCACTGCTCCGCTTACGTGGAGGTCCTCGATGCTCAGCGTGACCATTGAATAGATCTCCACGGTTTCTCCACGTGTCGTCCTGATAAAGCCATCTTCGATGCCCCATGTACACGATTTTCCCAGACCCGCCATCTTTCCTTGACGTTAGCTGCTGAGACGTCGTATCATCCATGCACCGCGTGCATCTGCAATATCCATGGCACACCTGGCCTGCCACATATCCATAACCGAGATAGTCCTGCACTGTCGTGATCAGCACGGCTCTCATGTTGAAATACTCACCTTTGCTGGCGTCCCATGTCTTGGCCGGTGTTTTCCATAACGTGTCTAACTCCTCTTGAAGTAGCCTCAGGTACAAATTAATATTATTTCCTGGTTGTTTCGGCCCTTGAATAAGCATGCTCATGTGAATGTACTTCAATTTCATACACAACCAGGGGGGAGGTTGTACAGCCATACAAACACGGGCCATGTGCTATGGTTGGTGTTCTGGTTGTCAAATGGATTCATGCCATCGGTACACGCGCCGAGCACGATGTTCCTTGCATCACATTCAAAATACCGATAGAAGCTGTTCAACGCTCTCCACTGGCTTCCATCCTTCACGTGTCTCAGCTTTGGATCATCTCCATCGTCGAGCTTCTTCCTCTCCGCGTGCCACCACATTAGCTTTGCTTCCTTGGGATCTACAAAATACCTCTAGAGACGGGGAGTGATCGGTAAGTACCATACAACTTTCTGGGGACATTTCTTCCCGGCCTTCTTGTATCGAGAAGCATTGCACACCGGACAGCTTGTTTTTTCCGCGTGCTCCTTCCGATAAATTATGCATTCTTTGATGCATGCATGGTATCTAATGTGTGGCAGATCAAGAGGGCACACGATCTTCTTGGCCTCATCAACACTAGTAGGACATAGATTACCCGCGGGAAGAACGTCCTTTAGGTACTTGAGATGCTCATCGAGGCTAGTGTCGATCCTTTTGTTTTTAGCCTTTGTCTTCAGGAGTTGGAGCGTGAAACTCAAGCGGGTCACCTCAGGATTGCAACCATCATACAATGGAGTGTTCGAGTCTACCACAAGTTGCTCCAGCTTAGCCTCCTCTCTAGAAGCAGCTCTCTCAGTACTCGTCTCCTTACGAAGCAATGCTTGAACATGAGGGTCCCGCTCGATTGAACTTAGTACCGACGAAATCTGCTGCGTGGAGTCCATGTAGTTCTCTCCGCCGCCATGTCTGGCCCCTTCTCCTCCGCCATGTCCGGCCCCTTCTCCACCGCCATGTCCGGCCTCTTCCCCACCGCCATTATCAATCATCTCTTCGTCTTGCCCCGTGTCATCATTGCCTGCCCCGTCGGCATCCTCAACATCGTCATCCTCATTTCCAATTATCCACCTACTATAGCCATCCATGAAACCAGTCATGAGCAGGTGTGCTTCGACACGACCATCGTCATGGGGGTCGAGCCAAACTATTCCTTTGCATTTTTGACACGGACATAAAACCTTTGTCCGGTTATTTTCTTTCATGTCCTGCACCGCCGACCGCAACAACCTGTCCACCATCGTTCCACTGACCATCGTCAACTCTGCACGGTAATACTAAACAAATTGATTATAAAAATGCATGCATGCATCAAAGTCATACAAAAATTTGGCATGACCATCCCTAAAAATAGGACATATATGGATCTAGAGTTTGCCCGGAATTCGCCGAAACGGAAATAAATCGACATTTCGGCAAAACATAGGCAACTCAAAAGCAGAATTTGGCAACAACTCATGCCACACACACAATTTCCACAAACGTATCACACACACATAAACATATTTCCATTTGGCAAAAGCATGAAATTTTCATCACCTCTATCTCGATCGAGATCGAGCACACGGTGGAGATGATGTTGTAGGGAGACCAAAAGTGCACAAAGCTCTTCTTGACAAAGATAGATCTAGTTTGGGGGCAAATAGGTCACTTTACTAAATCCTACATCTACCTATCTACCTAATTTGGGAGGAGACAACTTCAACTAGTGGAGGGGAAAGGAAAAAGATAAAGGAGATGCATTAATGGAGGTGGTGTAGTTAGGTAGGAGTAATGAAGAGAGAGAAAGGTGGATAGAAGAGAGAGAGTAATGGGGGAGAAGTATTGAGGAAGAAGAAGAGTGAGAGTGGGAGCATGCGGGGGAGGTAGGGGGAAGGGAAGAGAGCAGGGGAGGGGAGGGACGGGTGGGGAAAAGGTGGTGGGTTGGTGCGGGTTAGCAGTAGCGCGGGAGCAAAAACGCGCTACTGATAAGGAATTAGCAGCAGCGCGCTTTGGGCGAAGGCGCTACTGCTAACAGGGACAAAAAAGTGTGCCAATTTGAAATTTAGCAGCAGCGATCTCAGTAAAAGCGCGCTACTACTACATCTGTAGCAGTAGCGCGGTTCGGGCCACCGCGCTACTGCTAAATGGAGTTAGGTGAACACCGCCGATCGATATTTGTAGCAGAGCGGTTTACACAGAGTGCGCTACTGCTAAAAACTTATCAGCAGCGAGTTTCCCGCACACGCGCAACTACTAATTAGCAGCAGCGCCCCTTTTTGAGCCGCGCTGCTACTAAGATTCTGTGCATAGGATTTTCCCTAGTAGTGCGTGTTTGGTTGTTTGCTATTGTAACTTGCTCTATGTTGATTTCAGTTTCAATTGAATAAACAATTATGTTCTCATGCCATGCACATTACAAGTGTTGTTATTGCTGTGTAGTTTCCCACACTTATATTATGCTGCTTTCTCTTAAATAGATATGATTTGAACTGTATCTATCTTGATTTGGCAACATAAACTAGAATGATATAGACCATACAGTGACCATACTACATAGATATATGTTTGTTTCATGCTGTTATCTAGTCCACCTTACTACTGAACTGGTTTACCAAAATGAGTTTCATATACTACATACGTGAGATGTGTTTGTTTGTTTCTCTTTTAGAACGCGAATAAAATATAGGAGAAGAGTACCCCGTTATGCAATGGTAAAGGAAGTAATGCAGATAAGGTTCAAGATAGTGAGACGTCCCTGTTGGTCTCCAAGAAAGCCGATAAAAACTATATTGAAGACACTGAGACAACCCCAAAGTCCTGTCTTGATGTAGTGTTCGAGTTACTAGCTACCACTGCTGGCACCATCTCTTCGAACTCGTTGCCTGAATCAGTTCGGCTTCTTGAGTCTCAACTTCAAGTTGAAAGACATCGATCAGATGTTATACGACAGGAAGCCGAAGGACTGAGGAAGTCCCTGCAGAATTCAGATGCATACTTTCTGGTGCAACAACAAGTGCTAGAGGACTTAAGCGCCAAACAAGAGAAAGTTAATAAGCTTGCTAAGAATCTTGCCAGCATTATGCGTACCCAGGATATTGTTGCTTGAGCTCTTCTGACGTGGTTTTAGTTCTAGACTTGTTTTGCTGCGACATTTATATGCTGCTGTGTACCCGATATTTGCACTGGTGGCAAACTTTGATGCCGAGTGGATGTAATATGTGTAATAGCCGTGATAGCCTAGTGTAAGTTGCTTGCTTATTTATTTCCTTGTTGTCTTGTTTATTTGTTTGCTTGTAGTTTGTGCAGTTCTTTTTCCGGGGTTTACTAGTGGCCGCAATAACCTATTTTTTAAAGCTAGGCCACAATAACCATGGGCTAATATTTACTGTAGTGACACTGGGCCTCCTACGGGCCATAGAAACAGTGGGCCTTCAATGGGCCGTAGAAACAGTGGGCCTTCTACGAGCCGTAGAAACAACGGGCCTTCTACGGGTCATATCATCAATGGGCCTTGTACGGGCCATATCATCGATTGGCCAAACATGGGCCAAACAGACCGCATTATGACCGTAAACGGGCTAGAGATGGAATCGTTCGTTCATGGGCCGACCATAACAGGCCATCGTTAATAGGACGTATTTGATGACGCTATCAAAATGGCCAAACGTATTAACGGACCACAAACGGGCCGACTGTAACCACGGGCTGAATTTGGCCCACAAGCAGAAAATGACAGTAACAGGTCGTAAGTAAACGAATGCTGGAAATGAGCCCAAGAATAAATGGGCTCTGAGAAGGCCGAAAGATAACATGGGCTGGAAATGGCCCAACGGAATAACAGGCCGTTAATGGGTATAAAGTGATACACTGTTCTTTACGGGCCAGTTTCACCACGGGCCGTTAATGGGTGTAAAGTGATACACTGTTCATTACGGGCCAGTTTCACCATGGGCCGTTAATAGGCTAAGAGTTACATAGGGCCTCATATGGGCCTAAAGACGTCATGTCACATACATGGGCCAGAAGTGAAAATGGGCTAGAATCATATCGGATGGCCGAGATGATGCTACTGGGCCTAATTCGAATAGGGCGTAACGAGCCTTGGGTTACCAGGCTGTAAATGGGCTATATGCGAACAGGTCGTTAACAGTCTTTCCATGGGCTGTCCCCACCACCTTTTGACCAAGTCAAACAGGTCGGCCTTTACACAGGAATGGGCCTCTGTTGGGCCGTGCCACGTGTCAACGTATCATAGGCGCCTTCTGTCCAATGAGTGGATGACATCTGTCCCAGCGATGAGCCGACACGTGTTTCCTCCAGCCAATGATGATTTTACACGTGGAAAATCCCCATTGGTCGGGGTTGTTAATGGGTTATCGGATCCAAAATCCGACCCGATAGCTTACGGCGTTCCATTACGGTGGATGCCACATGTCGGTCACCCTTGATGAAAGCACTTCTGTGACGCGCGATTGACCGTCATGGAAGTGGCCACTTCCGTGATGATAATTTTGGTAATGTCATGGAACACTTCTACAACAGCACAGGTATGACTATCTTGATTCTGTCATAAAATCGTCATGGATGTACATGCATGACAAAAAACGCGACCTACTATGACAATCACGTATCATCATGGAAGTGTATTTTTTTAGTGGAGACATAGAGATTTGCAAGATACATACGGATCTGAATGTTGCAGATCCATTGACTAAGCCTCTTCCACGAGCAAAACATGCACCAAGACTCCATCGGTGTTAGAATCATTACTGTGTAATCTAGATTATTGACTCTAGTGCATGTGGGAGACTGAAGGAAATATGCCCAAGAGGCAATAATAAAGTTTTTTATTTATATTTCCTTATATCAATGATAAATGTTTATTATTCATGCTAAAATTGTATTAACCGGAAACTTAGTACATGTGTGAATACATAGACAAAACATAGTGTCCCTAGTATGCCTCTACTTGACTAGCTTGTTAATCAAAGATGGTTATGTTTCCTAACCATAGCCATATGTTGTCATTCGGTAAACGGGATAACATCATTAGGAGAATTATGTGATGGACAAGACCCATCCGTTAGCTTATCGTTATGATCGTTACATGTTCATTGCTACTGCTTTCTTCATGACTTATACATGTTCCTCAGACTATGAGATTATGCAACTCATGAGTACCGGAGGAACACCTTGCATGCTATCAAACGTCACAACGTAACTGGGTGATTATAATGATGCTCTACAGGTGTCTCTGAAGGTGTTTGTTAGGTTGGCATAGATAAAGATTAGGATTTGTCACTCCGTGTATCAGAGAGGTATCTCTGGGCCCTCTCGGTAATGCTCATCACTATAAGCCTTGCAAGCATTGTAACTAATGAGTTAGCTGTGGGATGAAGCATTACAGAACTAGTAAAGAGACTTGCCGGTAACGAGATTGAACAAGGTATGATGATACCGACGATTGAATCTCGGGCAAGTAACATACCGGTGACATAGGGAACAACGTATGTTGTTATGCGGTTTGACCGATAAAGATCTTTGTAGAATATATAGGAGTCAATATGAGCATCGAGGTTCCACCATTGGTTATTGATCGGAGATGTTTCTCGGTCATGTCTACATAGTTCTCGAACCCGTAGGGTCCGCACGCTTAACGTTGGATGACGATTTGTATTATGAGTTATGTGTATTGATGACCGAAGTTTGTTCAGAGTCCCATATGAGATCACGTATTTGACGAGGAGTCTCAAAATGGTCGAGACATAAATATTGATATATTCACTACTAGCGAAAAGCCTATACACAGGATCTTACTAGCAGCGAGTTTGAAAATAAGGCACTACTGCAATTTATCAGTAGCACACTCCACTATAACTCGCTACTGAAATAAAAGTAGCAGTAGCACGCCTCCACTAAGCCATGCTACTACTACTATTCCCATGACGCCGCGAAGCTAGTTATAGTAGAAGCGCGTTAATTAGAAGGGCACTACTGCTAGGTAGTTTAGCAGTAGCGCTTTTACCTATACCGCGCTACTACTAAACCTAGCTACCTCCCACGACCCACACGCTCTCCTCTATCCTATCCATAATCACACTCGTACTCACTCGACCTCCC
>NC_057801.1:137020899-137038384 GCF_018294505.1 Triticum aestivum
GGCCGCCGTCGCCTACCCCTCCACCGTCTGCAGCGCCATCAGCTCCTCCTCCTCACTGGACTCGGTACCACCCTGCTCCTCCGTCCTCCCTCGACCCGCCGCCGGTCGGCCCCTCCTCGCTTTGCCCTTCCTCCTCCGTCCTACTCTCTCCTCCCTCCTCCAGTCGCCCCTCCTTCTCCCTCCACCCTCCTCCATCCACAACCCCTCCTCCCTACTATCTTTTGATTTAGTAGGCTAGTTCATATGCAACATTTTGATTTAGTTGATATGATTTAGTTGATTTAGTAGGCTAGTTGATTTAGAACATTTTGATTTTGTTGATTTAGTAGGCAAGTTGATCTAGTAGGCTAGTTGATTTAGTTGATTTATAGAACATTTTGATTTAGTTGATTTAGTAGGCAAGTTGATTTAATAGGCTAGTTGACTTAGTTGATTTATAGAACATTTTGATTTAGTTGATTTAGTATGCTAGTTGATAGCTTTGAAGATTTGGCACTCTGCATATTGCTTTAGGAAAATGGCACCACCATCATCACCACCACCATGTCGATTGTGCAAGTCAAGGTGCGCCAGCAACCTTGCAACTGGCAAGCTGTTCGGCATCTACTTCTAGCCGAGTTTTCGTCATGCAGCAGTAACAAATTATAAGAAATGTAACAACTATTTTATTTTTAGTGTTGGCATTACTGCATTGTGCCATTTTGCTTTTTTTACACAGATCGTCCCATGCAATGTGAGGTTGAAATTCAACAAGGTGACCGGAGACACTATGACATTTGAGGCTCCTGGGTGGTCTGTACACTATGGAGGTCGAGAAAGGACGAAATATTTCACAGATTGGAGGAGATGGATGGGCCCGTATCCTCGCCCGCATGCTTCTTACTGGTGGTGAGTTGATCAGCTTCTCCTTTAGAGCAGAAAGACCCAAGCTGGCTGTCATTTATATCAACCTGGTGGAAGATGATGAAGATGACAAAGATGATGAAGATAATGAGGACCCACTCGATGAAGATGATAAGGACCCACTTCATGAAGCCATCGTAGCTCAAAGAATGTGGCTGAGCGAGGAGGAGGTGTGCAACCTATGGGACATAATTCCGCCACGTGCTGACTTTGTCGGCGTGCCATTCGTGACCCGCCTGACAAGTACCATGGTCGATCGACATGATATGGTATGTTATACTTAAGAATGCAAATTACCGGATGATATGCTTAGTGTAGAGTCCAATGATATGGTATGTTGTGTGGAAGTCGATGATATGCTTTAGTGTAGAGTTTGATCACATGCTTATTAGTGTAGAATTTAAGGAACTATTAATAGTGTAGATAATCCATATATACTTATTTGCAACAGTATGTGCGAGGCTATTTATTAATTGATATGTTTTTCTTATTCCGAAATTGGCAACGAGCCTATCTGTGAGTTATGGTATCGAGCCTGATGAAGAAGGCTCAGCTGGACTACACCTTACCGCAAGGGGCTCCGTTACAACCTGTACTTACCGTGTTGACACGGACGGTCGCACACACTTAAACTCGGTTGGGTGGAAGAAATCCCTCGGTGGCAAGAATCTTCGTGTTGCATAGGCCATCCTAATTACTATTAGGAACACCAACCGCCCAGGCTTGAGGATGATGATCATCTTCAATATCATCTAGAACTACATATGTGTGTGTGGCTCTATCATCTAGAACCACACATGATGATTGTCGTCGATATCATCTAGAACTACATATGATGATCGTCGTCGATATCATCTAGAACTACATATGATGATCGTCGTCGATATGACCTTGTACTGCTTGAGGATGCATGTTGACTATATATGAAATTGTTATCTAGTACTCCCTTCATTCCAACTTACTCATCATGGTTTGAACTAAAACCATGACAGAGTAATTTGGAACGGAGGGACTACTAGTATATGGTAGTACCTAGTATCTGGAAATTGCATTTTATTGAAACCAAAACAAAACAAGGTAGGAAGCGGGGGAAAATGATGAAATATATAGTAGTAGCGAGGGCTAGGAAAGAGCTACACCTAACTAATAGTAGCGCATTCGAGAAAAACCCTACTAATATAGTCAACCATAGTAGCGCGGGTGCTGACCGCGCTACTACTAACAGTTAGCTGTAGCGTCATAGTAGTAGCGCGGCTACCCGCGCTGCTGACAGCCTCAAAACCCGCGCTACTACTAGGGTTTTCCCTAGTAGTGATTAGAAGGCTATATTCGGACATCGGAATGGTCCCAGAGAAGTTCGGGTATTTTCTAGAGTACCGGGAGGTTACCGGAACCCCCCGGGGAGTTGATGGCCTTAGTGGGCCTTAGTGGGGAGGAGAGACAGTGGCCAGGAGGTGCCCCCCTAATCCGGGTCCGAATTGGACAAGGGGTTGAGAGCGCCCCCTCCCTTCCTTTCCCATTCTCCTCTAGGTAGAATCATACAAGGACTTGGAGTCCTAGTAGGATTCCCCTCTCCCAGCGCACCTAGCTTGGCCGGTCAGCCTCCCCCTCCCTCCTTTATATACAGGGGCAGGGGGGACCCTAGTACACGCCAAGTTTTACCTTAGCCGTGTGCGGTGCCCCCTCCACTATTACACACCTCGATCATATCGCCGTAGTGCTTAGGCGAAGCCCTGCACCAGTAGCATCATCACCATCATCGCCACGCCATCATGCTGACGACACTCACCCACGTCCTCAACTGGATCAAGAGCACGAGTGACATCATTGAGCTGAACGTGTGCTGAACACGGAGGTGTCGTACGTTCGGTGCTTGGATCGGTTGGATCGCGAAGACGTTCGACTACATCAACCGCGTTACTAAACGCATCCGCTTTCGGTTTACGCGGGTACGTGGCCACACTCTCCCCTCTCATTGCTACGCTTTTCGTAGATAGATCTTGTGTGATCGTACGAATATTATTCAAATACTATTGTCAGAGTAATGGGCCACAGGTAGGCTAACCCGAGCCCAGAACCTTTCAAGACATCGGGGCAGGCTGCGCCCCTCAAGCCGAGTCCCAGACGGCGACTCCAAGATAAGCCAAGTCTCAGATGGCGACTCCAAGATAAGCCGACTCATGGTCGGTGACTTCCGGAGGAGCCGGCTATAGAGAGTCGGCCCGCGGCTCCACTCTCGTCACGATAGGCGAGGCGGGTACGACCACGGCGTGGTCGTCACCTCCTGCTTACGAGGGGCCGGCATGGCTACAGCGTGCCGTACCGCTGGAGATCTCCGGCGTGGCCCGGCACTGTTGCCATGCCTGCCTTGACCTCAGCCATAGTGGGCGGTGCACTGTGGCCACGACGGCCTACCTGTACGGCTCAGAGACGGCGGACCAACCTGTCAGTGAGAGCATGGAAGGCGGCGGATACGCCCCGAAGGCGGCCCTGTGGGAGTCGGCTCCCTAGAGTCGGCCAGCCTCCCCACGGGTCCCACGCGCCATTAACCAGATGAGACGGAGGGTGACGACAGTGATCGACCCGATAGACGGCGGCATTGTTGCCACGACCCCATGACCAAGCCTGCGTCATCAGAAGCATGGCTACAGTGCCGGATTCGCCGGTGGGACCCGCAAGTCAGCGGGCCCCAGCAGTCGGCGAAGAAGACAACGGCCTGAGAGACAAACGACTGGGGCCCGCGCCCAGCAGGATTACCTCTGTACCCCCGGGGGGTAGGCATATATAAACCCCCCGGAGCACCCATGCAAAGGGTTGGAATCCATTAGCATTAGACCAGATCCTATAGGAAGGACAGAGCTGGTCTTGCCTTTTCCTGCCTCCAGAATACAGCTCTAGGAGCAACCCTGTAGTCACTTTGCCTTAGTGATCATGCGGAGACCCCATAGAGCAGCAGTAGGGGTGTTATCTCCCCGGAGAGCCTCGAAGCTGGGTAAGATTCGCCGGCATGCATGCCTTCGCCTCATACCATTTCCTGGCACCGGCGACGTTCTACTTGCTCCCACCATGATAAGCCATCCTTGGCATATGTCGCACCCAACCCCCGACATTTGGCGCCCACCGTGGGGCGAGGTGCACCGTCGTCCGGAGACCTGCTCTGGACGGGAACCCTCTTCCTCCCCCGCGAGCGTAGCCAGCCCGGCACGCCCGATGGCGCTTGCCCCGACGCGCTGCAAGGCGTCGACGATGCCTGCGCGACGAGCTGCCTCGCTGACCTTCTTGGCGAGGTTTGCATCTCCGATGAGCCTTCATCCGATGCGGGCAAGGGCGGCCCTGAAAGCCTCCTCGCGGGCCTCCTCGACCATCTCCATGTCACCGGCGAGCCTGCCATGGACTTGGAGTCCGTAGGCTCCACCGACCCGATGCTGGTCGACTCCGACAGCGTGTCGCTCGACACGTTCCCCACCAATGTGGTGATCTACGATGAGCCGCTCCCTCACGCGGAGAGCGGCGGAAGCGCCGTCACGGAGGTGCTCCTTATTAGTCATGGCGAGCACTCCGGTGAAGGAGCTCACGACCCGCTCGACGCGGCTCTACGAGACTTGGCGGCGCCCATTCTGGAGGACGCTGACGCCGAGACGCTAGAGGCATGCCGCCTTCAGCTCATCGAAGGCGCGAAGAAGCTGGCAAGGATGAGACGCTTGTCGGAGGCCTACCAATGTGAGATGGATCGCGCCGTGGGCGGCTCGCCAGCCCCGACTGGGCCTAGCCGCCTAGGCGCGGTCCGACAACGTGGTGCGGCCATCGCCAACCTATTCGGGGCCGATTGCCCCGTGTATGCCACGCCTGCGGAGAACATCCGCGCCGCCCAGGCGGCAGCGGACGAACTAGACAACTTCGAAGGCGAAGAGCGCCGCTTGATGACCGAGCGAGTCCAGCGACTCCTCAAAGCGGCTGCCGCATAGAACGAAGCCGGCTGCCGCATGGAGGCGCCGCAACGACAAAATGACGACTTGCCTCCCCGCCGAGATTAAGGCGCGACGTGTCGGACGCCGACTGGCGGAGCCCGCGGAAGAAGAGAGAAGGATCCGGCTGTCAGCCACAGTCGGACTCGCATCACCATCGAGCGCGACCAAGACGGCCGCCCGAGAGCAGTGGAACGGCAGGGCGACTACCTGCCTCCCCCACCACGAAGAGTAAGACGAGTCTCCCCACTGCCTGTTGAGCATCCGACTCTTGGCGACCGCCTTGGCCGTCGAGTGGGAGTCGGAGAGAACGACGCCCGCCACTGGATCGACCGACTCCACCGGTCCCTGGTGTTGGAAGAAGAAGACGAGCTTGGCCTGCCCTGCTTCGGACCCCCCATCCGAGACGAGCCCTTTCCCAAAGGATTCACGCTCCCCCGAGACACCCCCAAGTACACTTGCTCCGTGAAGCTGGAAGATTGGCTGGTTGACTACTCCACAGCCGTCAACATAGAAAATGGCAACAAGCGCGTTGCCGTGAAGTACGTTCCGCTCATGCTCCAGGGTACGGCCCGGACATGGTTGAATAGTTTGAAGCCCCGCAGCATCGACAATTGGGTCGACTTCACCGAGGCTTTCATCCTCAACTTCACAAGCACGTACAAGCGACCCCCCAAGCCGCGTCAGCTTTCCTTGTGCGTGCAAGGCCAAGACGAGTCGACTCGCGATTACCTCACACGATGCGGCGAGCTTCGGAACTCCTGCGAGGGCTTCGGAACTCCGCCTGCTGGGCCGCCGCCTCCACAGCCGCCCCAGTAGCCGGCTGCCAGGCCTGTCGGCGCCGTCCAAGATGAATACCCAGAAGAGCATGGAGCTTATGTAGTGTTCACCAGTATGGCTGATGATCGACGCAGCAGACTGTTGCAGCAGCAAGAAGTAAATGCAGTAGCATTAGATACTCCAGAGTTAATGCCTTGGTCCGAGAAGCCTATCAGTTGGAGCAGAGCTGATCACCCAGAGGTGATGCCGAATCCGGGCTCCTACACCTTGGTTCTGAGTACTACCTTGGCCACTGATAGGCGGGCCGCTCGCTTCTCGCGAGTGTTGATAGACGGAGGCAGCAACATCAACATCCTATACAAGGATACCATGGAGAAATTAGGAATCAAGCAGAGACAGCTTCAAAGCAGCCAAACTCTTTTCCACGGCATTGTAATTGGCCTTTCTTGCTCCCCAATCGGCAAGATCCAGATAGATGTCCTCTTCGGAGACAAAGATCATTTTCGCCGAGAGCTAGTTTGGTTTGAAGTGGTGGACCTTGAAAGCCCATACCAAGCATTGCTTGGCCGACCTACTTTGGCCAAGTTCATGGCGGTCCCCCACTACGCTTAACTCAAGATGAAGATGCCAAGTTCAAAGGGGATTCTGACCGTGGCCGGCGACTACAGGAAGTCGTGCGCCTGCGCGGCCGAGACTAGTCGGCTGGCTGAGTCCCTGGTGATCGCAGCTGAGAGGCGGCTCCTTGATCGGGTTGTGGCAATGGCCGGCAAGCAGTGAGAGATGTCGCCCGACCCCAAGGAGTCGGAAGCTGAGGGTTTGTTCAAGCCGGCTAAAGAAAAAAAGAGGATACCTTTGGATCCAGAGCACCCGGAGAGGCACGCTGTCATAGGCGCAAACCTAGACAGCAAATAGGAAGGCGAGCTCGTCGATTTCCTCCGTGAGAATCGAGACATCTTCGCATGGTCCCCTAAAGACATGCCAGGTGTACCGATGGAATTCGCCGAGCACAAGTTACATGTCTGATCTGATGTTAAGCCCGTCAAGCAGCCCTTCCGCCGCCTGTCAGAGGAGAAGATAAGAGTTGTTGGAGAAGAGATAGCCCGACTCCTAGCGGCCGGCTTCATTATGGAGGTGTTCCTTCCAGAATTGCTGGCGAACCCGGTCCTAGTGTTGAAGAAGAACAAGCAGTGGCGGATGTGTTTCGACTACACAAGCCTCGACAAAGCTTTCCCCAAAGACCCATTTGCTCTGCCAAGAATTGATCAGGTGATAGACTCCACAGCCGGATGCAAGCTATTGAGCTTCTTAGATGCATATTCAGGATATCACCAGATCAAGCTGAACCCGGCAGACAGACTGAAGACTTCCTTCATCACACCGTTTGGAGCCTTCTACTACCTAACTATGACGTTCGGCTTGAGGAATGCCGGCGCCATCTTTCAGCGTTGCATGAAGAAGTGTCTCCTCAAGCAAAAAATGCCCACGTCTACGTGGATGATGTGGTGGTGAAAATGGAAAAGCGTGGGACACTGTTGGAAGATCTCCAAGAAACCTTTGAGAATCTGCGCCGGTTCCAGATCAAGCTCAACCCGGAGAAGTGCGTCTTCAGAGTACCAGCCGGCCAGCTCCTTGGCTTCCTGGTCTCTGAATGCGGCATAGAGTGCAACCCTGTAAAGATCAAAGCCATCGAGAGGATGGAAGCCCCCCGCCGACTGTTAGATGTGCAGAAGTTCACCGGCTGCTTGGCGTCCATCAGCCGATTCATCAGTCGGCTGGGCGAGAAGGCTCTCCCTTTGTACCAACTGCTGAAGAAGACCACCTTTTTTGAGTGGAACCACAAGGCAGACGAAGCATTTCTCGAGTTGAAAAAGATGTTGACTACTCCCCCTATGCTGGGCTGTCGACCTAATCGCCCCTAAAGCCTCAACGTTCACCGCCCTAGAATGAAGAAGAATGAACGAATAACGGGGAAAAAGAAGAACAAGGGAGAAGGAAAAGTAAAGGTAAAAGATGATATATATAGATTTTTTTCGATTGTGTGTTGTTCAATCGGCCATCACCCCTCATCTATTTATAAGGCGGATGGACTTTCCTTACAAGAAAATGACTCCAAATCATGTCCAAAGCACGTCCAAAATTTTTAATATTAACCGAACTCGGATTTAGGTAAGTCTGGAACATCAGTTCCATTTTTAGATCCCACAGGCCATAAACGACATCGGATAAGATGAGCCCTAAAGCAAATTTGACCATTTCAACGAGACAAACCACTTACATGTTGAACATTTTTTGATTTGAAGCCATCTTGAGAGCCAAATCTCTCACGCAAAACAGCTAATTGGTGGCGCTACCTATTAGAAGGTGTGTGTGGGGGGAGCCATATTTTGCCTCCTGGCAGGACTGCATTCCGATGGCTCTAACTTTTGCATAGGAACTCGGATTGGGATGATTTTTATATCAAAATCGACCATTTCAATGAGACACAGAACTTTTATGCTAAAACATTTTCCATTGGAGGCCATCTTAATTGAGTTTAATGTCATTCTTTAACCTGATGTCAACAAGAGCATCTCTAAACTTGTCATAACTATTGCATAAGAGCACCATTTTATACCATGTTCATATCCATCTAGATCTCCTTAAAGAGAGCCATCTAGAGGTGACCAACAATCAGAAGTTTGAATTGGTCTTGATATACCTTGAAGCTACTCTTTATGATTGTGCCACTTTTGAGCGTTAACACATGCCCCCCTGTTTTTCGGCAAAGCTAGCATGTCGAAAATTAACTTCTTCTGTGCTGGTTCTACGGATGATGTCAACACTTCATCGGAAATTTATATGCTTTTAGGACGAGTTTATACCGGTCATTGCTTGTTTGAACCTCTTGATGCAAACTTGGGCGAAAACATCTCAACTTCTACAAAAATCCGATGATAAGGTTCCATAGATATGTATCTCAAAGCCTTCCGCTGAACCATATTAATCACCCTTTCACTAGGATTTTGCAGACAATCAAGAATGAACTTCCTCCAATCCTTGCTCCGCCTCAAGATAAACTAAAAGTGATTTGTGAAAACACTGATAACCCTTGGATGTTTGTTTCACTATACTAATAACGAATCACCGAAAGCCTCACTATGTAAATCACCTGTAGCAAGGGGAAGCTTCAATCCGAATAACAATGCATATTCGACTTTCATCATTCGTGCATAAATATTTTAAGCGGCATGAGCCTTCACAGAATAGCACAATAAGGAGATATATAAACAACACCGATACCTTGGCCATTGCTACAAATTTAACCATAAAAAAGAATCTCCATAGTACTAGAAAGACAAGGGCTATATCAATGAACATGTACCTTGTTTCGGTCTCCAATTGAACTAAGGATGATGTTAGGTTACTACACCGACCATGCTTTCACATATTCTTACGGCGATATACAAATATTGGCCATTACCACGAGGTCCATGTAGAATTCACCCACCAAAGTATGTATAGCTGAAATAAACAAATGAAATAGCAATAAAATATTTTGGCCCCTTGGTATTAGCAACAAAAATGTAACTAACCAAATGTATAGTGATTTGGTAATACCTTCTCATGATATAGAAAATTATGTTACATCCATGGATGAAAATAAATCCATGGAGGGTAATTGATCATACCTAGGGATGAATTCCATGGCAAAGGCATCGATGGCATGGTTGAAGAAAATGGATGATGTGCTAACCGAAGATTTTGATGTTGTGATGCACACCTTCGGCTTAATTATTTGTTTGTTTTTTGACTGGGAACTTTGGGGAAACACAACCATAGCATATCAAAAGCTATATTAAAATCAAGAGGGAACAAGTACAAGACAGGGATTACAAGTTGTAATAAAACAATCTAACATAAAAATAAAGGAAAAGGATTACAAAACTAAGCCTCAAGGGGGCAGAAAAGAGACCCATCTCAAGAGCGCATCCTTGTAGGCAGCTTTAACTCTGTATTGCATAAGGCTAACATCATGTATAAAAGCACATATCCATTTATTAAACCTGGCCCTCTCACTCCTGAAGACTTTAGCATTTCTGATGATCCAAATATTCCAATAGGCAATAAATACCACTTTAGTGAAGAAGAGCTTGTCAAATCTTCTGCTGGCATGGATAGCCAATTCAGTCATTGAATCACCAGAGGACCAATCAATCTATAGATAGTTCCACACTCTCACACTGAAATTACAGTTAAAAATAGATGATCTCTGGTTTCTCTTGCTTGCAACGGGCAAAGCACACAATTCACTCCATCGTCCATATGCCATTGCCTCCTCTCCACCTTATCCTTTGTGTTTAATTTGTCCATAATGAGCATCCAAGCAAACACCTTGATTTTCATGGTACAAGAGGATTTCCATATCCAAGAGGTCAAGGGGTTAAAGGATTCAGTATCAAAGGTATGGGAGTAAAACATCTTGGGTTTGTACTCCTTGGAAGAACCTTGCCATAGCCAAACATCCTTAGACCCAGGAGTTCTATTGTGGCAGTCCATCAAAGACTGCAAGTGGACCAGATCATCAAATGCCTGAGCTGATAGAGGAAGATGGAAATGTTGGTAGATGTCTTGTGTGTCAAAAATCTCTTTAAAAGAGATCCTTGGGTCCTTGGCATAGGAAAAAAGGAAATATAGAGTGGAGGATAGAAACCTCTTGACCAAGTTGCCATTTGTCAGACCAGAAATGTGTAGTGTCACCTTCATTGATTTGCACCCAAGAACAATCTCTGAAGCTCTGCATGACTTTGCAGATATCTCTCCATAAAAAGGAACCACAATCAGAAGTTCCCTGGGGCACCCTACCATGGTAATACAAATTCCAAACTAAGGACACCCAAGCAAGGTCTTTCCTATTTAGGAAGTTGTTGGCATGTTTGATAAGAAGGGCCACATTCTCCACCCCTAGGTTAACGATACCAAGCCCTCCCCTATTTTTTGGCATACAAATAAGCTCCCAAGCAGCAAGGGATGGAGCTAGCTCATCTCTATGCTTCCTCCAGAGGCATTGTCTCTGAATTCTCTCCAGTTGCTTTAAAATTCTAGCAGAGACAGCCAGACTACAAAGGAAAAAGACAGGCATGGAAGACAAGGCAGAATTTTAGAACTGCAATCTTTCTCCTTGATTTAAGGAGGAGCTAGTAGTCATTCTTCTCTCCATGAAGTCCACCAAGGCATAAAATCTACCTTTTTTGGCCTTGTTGTACCCACAGGCGACCCAAGATAAGTAAGAGGCATTTTCCCAATTTGAGACCAAAAGCAGTAGCTAGTTCATTCATCTAAGCAGTGTCAACATTGATTGGGATGATGCAAGATTTGTGATAATTCACATCAAGACTAGTGGACTGGGAAAACCTTGAGCATGTCCTTTAGAGCAACAAGTTAGGCGTTGTCAGCAAGTAAAATGATCAAGGTGTCATATGCATACTGAATCACTGGGTAATCCTGGTCATGACAAGGAATAGGAAGGTAAAGGATGCCTCTTCTAAACATGTCATTGATAACTGTCTGCAAGAGGTCAGCAGCTAAAACAAATAAAAGAGGAGAGATAGGATCCCCTTGTCTAACTCCCTTTTTGCAGATGAATTTTCTTCCAGGAAAACCATTGAGTAAAACTTAGGAGGTGCCAGTAGACAGTAACTGCTTCATCCAAAGAATCCACTTTTCATTAAACCTTTATATCTCAAGATTTGAATAATAGCACTACAAAAAATACACTTCCGTGATGATACGTGTTTGTCATAGTAGGTCACGTTTTTTGTCATGCATGTACATCCATGACGATTTTATGACAGAATCAAGATAGTCATACCTGTGTTGTCGTAGAAGTGTTCCATGACATTACCAAAATTATCATCACGGAACTGTCCACTTCCATGACGATAAATCGCACGTCACAGAAGTGCTTTCGTCAAGGGTGACCGACACGTGGCATCCACTGTACCAGAACGCTGTTAAGCTATCGGGTCCGGTTTTGGATCCGGTAACCCGTTAACACCCCAGACCAATGGGGATTTTCCACATGTAAAATCATCATTGGCCGTAGGAAACATGTGTTACCTCACAGTTGGGACAGATGTCATCCACTCATTGGACAGTAGGCGCCTATGATAGGTCGACACGTGGCATGACCCAACAGTGGCCCATTCCAGTGAAAAAGGCCAACCCAGTAAAAATTAGCAGGTCGTCCCATATACGGCCTACTTGTGCCTGGTCCATTTAAGCCCACGGCCCATACGAGATGTGCCAATTCAGCCCGTTAACGGCCCGTTAAAGATTTGACACCATTGCAGCCCATCGTCATGTCGAGCCTGTGAACAACCCACTATATATTTGGGCTCAATATCGGCCCGATGAGATTTCGGCCTGTTAACGGCCCATTCAATGGATGGGCCAATTTTCAGGATGTACATCTTTCGGCCCTTTAGCGACCCATTTAAATGTTGGGCTAATTTTTGGCACGGTTTGCCTTTCAGCCTATTGACGGCCCATAAATCTGATGGGCCATTCGTAGTCAGACCTGAGTTTCGGCCTTTTAGCGGCCCATTTAAGTGTTGGGTCAATTTCCGGCCCGGTGTCACTTTCAGCCTGTTGACGGCCCATAAATCAGTTGGGCCATTTGTAGTCGGACCTTAGTTTTGGCCTTTTAGCGACCCATTTAAGTGTTTGGACAATTTCCGGCCATGTGTGCCTTTCGGCCTGTTAACGGACCATAAATGAGTTGGGCCATTTGTAATCGGACCTTAGTTTTGGCCTTCTAAAGGCCCATTGCCTTCATGGTCCAATACCAGCCCAGTTTCTATTTCGGCCTGCTAAAGGCCCACAACACAGTTGGGCCATTTACAATACGACCTGACTTTCAGCCTCTTAGCGGCCCATGCTCTTCATGGTCCAGTACAAGCCCGCTATCTCTTTCCGCCTGCTAAAGGCCTACAGTATAGTTGGGCCATATGTAGCCCAAACTTAGTAACGGCCTGTTAACGGCACGTGAAATAAATTGGGCCCACCTATTGCCCGCTTTGATGTCGGCCTGTTAACGACCCGGGAGGTAAGAGGGCCGACCATTAACTTTCGGCCCAGTAACAGCCCATTAACTTAATGGGCCCACTAAAGTTCGTACATGTCTTTAGGCGAAATTTGATAATTTGAGCCCATTACGATGAGCAATTATGCACAAGACCAAAACCGATCAAGCAAAGGTACGGCATACAGGGAATAACGTTGCACATCCAGCATATATTACAGTTAATTACATCCACTGGGCAATCAAATATTGATGCCAGTGCAAATAAATGAGCAGAACCTAAGCATCTACAACGTCACAATCTGCAACCTCAGCACAGATGACGCCCACAAGCATGTGGTCAAGTTCTTGCTGCTTTGCTACACTGTCTCTGAAAACATTGATCAATTGTTGTGTCACACGACTCTACACCTCTGATTCATTCACCATTTTCATCATTGCTTCAGCCATTAATTGGTTCACAAACATACATTTATTCCGTTGCATTCGAAACAGAGGATACTGAACAGATTCAGATGGCGATTTTGGCAGGTTTGTATTATTGATAGTGGAGAGTGTCTCGACCACTACATCATAACATAAATTAGTACGGGAACCAAAGAGATTAATCATGAGTTATTGCCATATTACCTGGCCTAGATTTACTAGAAAAAACAATGGGGTTTCCTTGCTATTTTCAGAGTTTATCTTCTTATCTTCAGCAGCCTGCACAAAATTAACACACTAGCATTGCGATCATTGGCCAAGTCAGATAATAGGAAGCAACATTGACACAACGAACGTTTGGGCAACTAGCCTACACAAAATTAACACAATATGGCACAGCTATCATCAGCCAAGTAAGGTAATACGAAAGCAACATTGACACAATGAATGAATGGGCAACCAGAGAAGCACTACAATTCAGTAATGTGCGTGATATGAGATAGTACACTCATGCAGCTCAGTATGCAAAAGTACCAGGCAGTTTTCCTTACAAAAATTAACATTGGCACTTTTAACATTTTGCTGCAACTAATTTTAGATCAGATAAAGGTTAGATTCACGCCGATTAACAAAATACATGCTGATGTAAAAATATAGTGATATACAACAGGTACTTACATCAGCATTGGAGCACAGAGAATTCCCGCAAGACATTTTCCTCGAATACGATCCCAATGGAGGAAGTCTTCCATCGTTTAACCTTATTTTCTAAAAGAGAGATGGGTAAGAAACATGTAGAAAATATGATCAGAATGCTATAAAATTTCATGATGTGAGGATACACACACGCTTCTTAGAATGGAGTTGACATTCTTTTGCTGGAATGGAGCGGACTAATTCTTTGGCCACTAGAATCTGCTTATTATTAGTGGGAGTTGGGTTTCTCTGTGCTGGAGCAGTATCTATGAAAAATGGAGTTGGTTTATTATCTCCTGGCGTTTGGATCTTTTGCAAATACCTAGTTTGTAACCCTTTAGATTCTAACATAGCCGTCTTCCCCTTGCATGCCTTATATAGAAGAATGGTGATTCAGTTATAAAACATGCTACAGCAGAGATGGAATAGGTACCGAAGAATAGAAAGGCATGACATATTGACATGTATTCCCTCCATCCGGAAATAAATGGAAGGGTCTAGGCGTATTTCAGTTCTAGATACATCCAGTTTTATCCATTTATGTGACATGTAATCCGGACAGAGGGAGTATGACGTAAGGGCTAGGGATACGACAGGACAACATAGTAAAAAACACTGAAAAACCCACTGCAGAACCAAAGTATTCAAACCCACTGATATGAGATAGTACACTCATGCAGCTCAGGATGCAAAACTACCAGGCAGTTTTCCTTACAAAAATCAACATTGTGGCCTTTAATCATACATTTTGGTACAACTAAATTTAGATCAGATAAAGGGTGGACTCACGCCGATTAACAAAGTACATGCTGATGTACAAATACTGTGATATACAATAGGTAATTACATCTACATTGGAGCACAGAGAATTCCTGCAAGAATCTTTCCTCATAAACGATACCATTGCAGAAATTCTTCTATCTGTTAAGCTTATTTTCTAAAAGAGAGATGGGTAAGAAAGATGTAGAAAATATGATCAGCATGCTATAAAATTTCATGATGCAAGGATACACACACGCTTGTTAGAATGGAGTTGACATGTTTTTGCTGGACTAGAGAGGACTAGTTCTTTGGCCACTGGAATCTGCTTATTATTAGTAGGAGTTGGGTTTCTCTGTGCTAGAGCAGTATCTATAGAAACTGGGGTTGGTTTATTATCTCCTGGCATTTGGATCTTTTGCAAAGGCCTTGTTTGTAACCCTTCGGATTATAACATAGTCATCTTCCCCTTGCATGCCTTGTATAGAAGAATTGTGGTTTAATTATAAAACATGCGACAACAGAGAGATGGAATAGGTACTGAAGAATAGAAAGGCATGACATATTGACATGTATTCCCTCCGTACGGAAAAAATGGATGGGTCTAGGCGTATTTCAGTTCTAGATACATCCTTTTTTATCCATTTCGGCAACATGTAATCCCGACAGAGGGAGTATGGTGTAAGAGCTAGGGATATGACAGGACAACACAGCAAAAAAACACTAGTTGAATGTAAAACTGTATGCTAGAGAAATACGTACAGAAATAACTGAGGCAACATACATGTGTATGATTGGGAAACTAAGATGGCATTCCAACAGAGCACTAGAACAGCACTTCAATGTAAAAAACATGGTATGGTAGACAGATGAAGTACATACTGATGAATAACAATGCATAAGATATTCAGAAGCATGATGTCCAAATTCAGCAGATGCCATTGCGATAGAGTAGAATGACAATACTTGAATTTGAAAACATGTTATCATGAATGGAATTGGTACTGAAAAATAGGAAGGCATGACATATTTACATGCATGATCAGCATTCTAAGCAGATGGCATTGCAACAGAGTAGATTCACTCCAGGACATTATATGCATGTTGTACCCATATCACAGGCCAAGTTAGAGCAAGGACCTTGTGGGGTGAAGAGGATTCATCATCTTTCTGCAAGTCTTCTGAAGAACTGCCTTTACATGTTCCATCATATTGGGTATCATTGACATCAAGTTTATTGGCCTTTACATTGCTCTGTGAGGTTCTTGTGGATATATCGGTGTGTGCAATTATATCTGACATGCATGGAAGACAACTAGTAGTTAGATTTATGTAATGAGTGCTTATAGGAGATGACATAAATAGTAGGACTGGGGTTAACTAGCAGCAACAGGTCTCATAAACTAAAGGGAGAACACAGATGAAAGTTATAGAATATGTATCATTTGTACTCGAGATTAACTAGATGGCACACAAAAGTATTAAAGAACAACATAGGTAATACTAGAAGTGGTATAGCATTGGCTGATGGATGATAACTATGGAACAATGTTACCTAAAGAACAAGTATCTTAGCTGAACCATGGAACAACGTTAACTCCTGAACAAGACCCGTAAGAGATCAACATGAATATACAGTGAAATGTGATGATGTATTTTCCATGCTTAGATGAATAACAAAGCCATAAATGTTACACACAAGTAAGATGAGGGTACAACCTATCTGGCTGCCATCCATAGGAGTGAGCATCATGTGCTGACTTGTCGATGGCCCTGCAGTTGTTCTGGCTGTCCATGTTGGGCACGCGCATTCGATGCAGCGAACTGTTGAGTGGGGACTATAGCTCCCTTCTGGTGTATGCTTCCCTTGTTGGAGCAACTGCACTGAGTCGGAAGACGGTGTCTCTGAAGATGCAGATAACGCATAATGTTAAGAACGACATATCTCTTTGATCTGAAGAAATACACTAAGAGATCAACAACATGGTACGAGAGTGGTCACACGTCTGTTGACTGAAGACTAAATTGGGGTCACACGATTTTATTTTATTTTGGTACTGTCCGATCTACGCCGGATGGCTTGATGGCCATCTTGTGCCTCCCAGCTGACACTGTTCGGAATCTTCCCCGAAGAGCCAGCGACCAACGGCAGAGCAGCCTGCCTCCGCCGTCCGTGGCCCCGCCCAAAACCCTGCTCCCCGCCCCACTGCACTGCCGTGGTTGCGCCGCCCCCGGGCCAATCCACAAAGACTCCCTGTCATCCAGATCCGGCGGCGGTAGTACCTTCAACCCACACAACTCTAAAAGATAGCCATCTAAGTGCTGCTTCCGCGGCGAACTTGCGGCCCCACACCCTTATGTTAGACACCAGCCAACCGGCAGCCTAGGAGCTCCGCCGCATCGAGGGGTGCTGCTTCCCATTGGGAATCGATTGGCCCAGAATAAAAATTCAGACAACTGACACCTAAATAAAGTGATTTGAGATGATGGTGCGACCTATCTGGCGGCATGGTGAAGTAGGCAGGTCCAGCTGCCGAGTCGGTGAGGCCGGCGTGGTTGCGGTGGTGACCAGCGGCAGGGAAAGAGCGATGTCGTGACGGTTGACAGCTACGGGGAAGCAGTGCCAGGACTCTGGACGGATCCGAAGTTGGAGACGCTCCAGCACCGTGAACAACGGCGGGCGTGAATAGGCTCCTGTATGGTTCACGCAGCCGTCGTCGAGGCAGCACCAGCAGCACGGGGTAAGAGGCACACGGCCCAGTGCATGATGACAAATGGACAGCTTCTCCGACATTAGGGAGGAGGGCGGCTGTGAAATTGGTGCGATGGGGACGCCATGGAGGCGGGGCTGAGGTTTCTCGGCTCAGGAGAAGGGATCTTCCCGGGGAGAAGGTGA
>NC_057801.1:137038617-137039670 GCF_018294505.1 Triticum aestivum
GGGGCGGTGGGGGAGGGCGGGGGAGAATTGGTTGGGGAGTGGAACCATGTCTTACGGATGCATTTGTCTGAAATGTGAGGGGGAGTTACAGTTCTACCCTTTCCTATAGGCTTCTCAGCTTGGGTCTGTGTACTGTGGGTCGGGGATAGTAGGGTAACTTTTCTTCTCCCCAAATAGTGGGCGGGAGCGATTTCGGGCGAGGAGGTCGTGTTTCGAAATATAGTGGGCGCGAGCGATTTCGGGCGAGGAGAGTGTGTTTTGAAATAGTGGGCATGAGCTATTTCGGGCGAGGAGAGCGAGTTTTGCCGACCATGGTTTATGAATTGTTCGGCACATGTCATTTCGGAAGAGGAGAAGGCGCGCTTGGAATAAGTTACGAACCTACCCTCGATGTACAACGGGACAATTGATGAGTGTCCCACATAGGACGGTAATTTTGCGTCTCCCATTTATTTGCTCGGGCGAATTCCACCGAGCAGAGAGGATGTTTAACGGTTCATTCAAATTTTGGGAGAATGAGCATCCATGTCTACCTTACCAAGTCGATTCAAAACAAATTTTGAAATATTAGCTTGCCACTTCTTTTTTAGATGGAGAGATGATGCTCGGGAGTAATCTATTTTTACATGCTCATTGCTAGCGATTTACTATATGACAAATAGTTGACCCACTCAAAAACGCGAATCAAACCCAAAATGAAATATCTTGATTCAATGAAATAGCTCGTTCACTAGGTCAAAATAGTGAACTAAATCCAAAATTGAACACCTCAATCGAGTAGCATGTTGTACAGTATTATACTACTCCAGGAACATGTTGAAAGTGAAATTAAATAACTTGTTTGATATATGCATATATCCGTTCATGTGTGGATTGAAGACAACATGTTCTCCAATTTAAATATTTGAATGCAAGTTTATATCGAAACATGGTTTATATCAGTCTTTGATGCATAAAACGCGACCTCCCCCTCTCCCGGACTCCTGTTCTCTCTCTCTCTCTCTCTCTCCCTCTCTCTCTCTCTCTCCGACAATCTTCAATTTTGTCGCACGC
>NC_057801.1:137040032-137100473 GCF_018294505.1 Triticum aestivum
TATATACACCATCGATAGGTCTCTCTCGCACACTATGTATGATGCTCTAGCTAGTCCAAGCTAGATATCTTGGGTGCACTCATCGTACACACACAAATTCCTTGTCTAATTACCCGTAACTCTCTCACGCACCACTCTATCGTCTTGGAGCTCTTCCCCCCCCCTCTCTCAAACTCTTCATCCACCTGGGTCGCACATACACATGCATATCTCACTCGCACTCGATAGGCCCATCTAAAACTCTATCTCTCTCCCTTGTTCTCTCTCCATCTCACACGCACACACACACACAATCTCATGCCTAGCTAGCCAAGTATGATGGTCTCTCACTCAATTGTAGGCACACGCAGTCCCCCCTATATGTATAAGACTAGCTAATCTTAGTCTCCATCACAAACATGTGCATGGTCTATCTCGATTTCTCTCGGGGCATCTTTCTATCGCGCACGCACCTCCCTCGAGCTCCCACCCATATAGTCCCCTCACGATCTCGAGGGGATCTCTCTATCACAAACACACCCTCTCTCCCTCCCCATGCGTCCATGCCATCCATGTGTCCCTCTCGACCTTTGTTCCTTGTTGGCCAGCCCTCTATTGGACATGTGCTACAGGGGTGTCTCTCTTCGTTTCAAACAATCACACACTAGCTATCTTCGTGTATCTCCTTGCCTCGCTTTTCCATCTTGGAGATGCATGCGTGATATGTTCGCATAAGAAACGAAAAAAACACACTCTCTCTAATTTATCATTTGTAGTCACTTGTTCTTTCACATACATACTCCTTTTGCACACTTATTCATTCTCCTTCACACGCACTTGATCTGTCTCGACTTAGGCACTCTCCTCGGTCCATAGCATATAGATTTATTGAAAAGTGAAACATCACAAAGTTTGACTATGTAGTGGAGACAAACAATTACATCTAGTATGGCAAACATATACCATTAGATTCACCATGAGATGTAGTTTTGTATGATGTATCTTTGGTATTGTAGATATAAATAACATTTGCGTAAGCCTGATCAAAGTTTCCAAAGTTTGACTTTTAAAAATTTACATGCACTTCATTATCGAGGGGATGGAATATCTCTTTCCCCTCTCAGCTATCTGACGCACTACTCAGCCTTATTGGGGCTCCTCAGTATCTCTCAAACTTTATTGGTCAGTTTGGTTCGTGACTTGACCCTCATGCCTTCATGGCCAGTACTGTCTAGTGTGGACATGAGAGGTAAAATATTTCTGCCTGGCCAGGCTTGTGTGGTGCTGAAGCGTTTGGTTCATGCCTGGCCTAGGAAAAGCATCAACGTCCCATCAATCAATCCATGCAGCAAATATTTAATGCTAATATCCACCCATGTTGCTGTTAGCCTCGTGGTCGTACGACCACGCACGGCCAGGCGTTCGAAATCGGTCGCCTGGGCCAGGCTACTTGCAGTGTCTAGAGTCCAGCTAGGCTAATTAAAGTGCAAGGGAACCCAGCCCAGGCGGGCTTTCTTTTTCACAGGGTAGCAACCAAACAAGCTTGCATGAAATCCAGCCACAACCCCAGGCCAGGCAAAAGATGCTCACGACGCAAGCCAAACTGACCTTATATCTCCCTAGTTCACACATACACATGTCTCGCTCACGCTATACATATAGACCCATCCAACACTCTCCGCCCTTGTTCTCTCTCCATGTGACACGGACCCCCCTAAGTACCATAATCCCTCACTCCATCATAGGCGCAAGCACTCCCCCCTCCTAAGTATGATTATCTCTTACTAGCCATCAGGAACACAAGTATTGTCTCCTTCCATCCATATGTCTATCTCGATATCTCTCGGGTCATCTTCTATCATGCACACCTTGTCACTCGATCTCCCACCCATGTAGTCCCATCACGATCTCTAGGGGATCTCTCTATGACAAACATACAATCTCTCCTCCCCATGTCTGCATTTTCTCCGTACATCTAAGTCGACCTCTCTCCCTTGTTTATCAGACCCCTCTTGGCCACGTGCTAGGGGTCTTGCTCTCTCGGTTCCAAACAACCACACACTATCTCCTCACCTACCCTCCGTTGTTGAATATGCATGTGTGATATGTTCGCATAAGACACGCATGCTTTTCTCTACTTTTATCGTGTGTTGTCCATGTCTCTTTCACATATGCACACACACTTTTTTCACTCACTCTTTCTATCTCTATCTCTATCTCTCTCTCTCTATCTCTCTCTAGTTAGGGACTCTGTCACTTCCATAAGCATATGGTTGTTTTGAAAAGTCAAACTTCAGAAAAGTTTGAACAGGTATATGTGGAGAAAAACATTTACATCTGGAACAATCATTAGATTCATCACATGATGTACTTACTTATAACTATCATTTATCTTTGGTATTGTAGATATAAGTAATTTCTTTATAAAATTGGTCAAAGTTTCAAAAGTTTGACCTTAAAAAAATGTTGGAACTACATTATCGAACGGAGGGAGTAGCTCTTTCTCTCTCTCTCTCTCTGCTATCTCTCACGGGCCTCCCCTGTCACTCGAACTCTCTATACCGACGGATTTTACGCCCACTGTGTTAGTGTATAGCTCCGTATATTGTTTAGTTGACCGGTCAACCAATCCACATGCTGCCTTGTCAGCTCGTGTTCTGTATCTTCGTCTGCTGGCCCATGTGGTAGTGGGTGAAAATAAGTAAACTAGAGGCCCATCTAACACGCGGTGAAGTAAACAAAGTTGAAACCACTTGGGGTAGCACCCCGCACGCTAGTAAATTGAGGGCGCATTAAGGACACACTTCTTGCGCGTCAAGGACGAACTTGTGCACAATTCACCATTGCATGCCGGCATGCATAGAAGGACGCACTCGCGCACACCCAGCACATAACACACACCAGCACACGTGTACACCGGCGTCGCCGCAGGTTTAGATGGACGGCGAGGCAGCCAACAAGCGGAGGCGGCTCAAGCCAAAACCGCATCCGGTGAGCCTGGACTTCATCAGCAGCCTCCCCGACGACATGCTGCTCGTCATCATCGGCCTCGCCCCACCAAATCTGCCACGCAGACCGCTTTGCTCTCCCGGCACTGGAGCCCCCTCTGGTGCTGCATCCCCCTCAACCTCACCGTCGACAGCTGCCTTTGTGACGGGGATTGCAAACGCATGGCCGTAGTCTCCAAGATCCTTTCGTCGCATCCTGGGCCAGCCAGACGCCTTGACATCCGCATGTTCAGTACACAATGCAAGGTCCAACCCAAGTTCGATGAGTGGTTCTTATTCCCCGCCCTAGATCAGCTCAAGGAGCTCAGCTTTGAAGCTGGACGATGTTGCTCTCTGCCGCCGTCCGCGCTCTGCCTCACGCCAATGTTGTGCCGCGCCAGCTTCAGTTCCTACTATCTTCCCCAAATTAATGCCGCGCCCGCCCTTCTTCTCCCTCAACTCAAGCAGCTCGACCTCTTTGACGTTGTCATCTCGAAGAAGGCTATGGAGCACCTGCTCCACAGCTGTACTGCGCTTGACTACCTTCATCTTGAGCAGATCCAGGGGTTAATTAGCCTCCACATCGCCTCGACGAATCTCCGATGGATTTATGTTTCTTGCTGGCCCCGCAACAAGACATCAATTGGGAACAGATCACTCCAGCTGTTCCATGTTATGGTCATTGAGAATGCACCTTTCCTTGAGAGATTGCTTGTATCGGATCTAGAAGGTCCAACAAAAATCAGGGTCATTGACGCGCCGAAATTGACAACGTTGGCGTACTCGTCTGCCAAATTCTCCGAACTCTTTATTGGATCCGTAATCGTTCAGGTACAACACTCATCTTCTTCTCCGTCTTCTTGAAATGCACATTTTTAAATTTCTTGTTGATGTATTTACGACCGCCTTCCAGAAAATGATTCCCACAAGCTTGACCCAGTCCATGCGCATAGTGAAGATCTTAGCACTAAAATCTATCGGCCCCAATCTGGACCATGTTGTTGGATTCCTTACATGCTTTCCGTGCATGGAGAAGCTACTCATCGAGGTGAAACTTCTTTCCTATAACTAAACAGTAATCACAACGTAGCTCAATTTTTTTGTAATTTTCCCAAATTATGATGACAAGTGTAGTGTTCAAAACTGCATCTACGCAGTGCACCGAAAGAAATGTTTTTAGTATTTTTTCTCACGTGATCACCTGCATCATTTTTATGCTGTACTACTATAGTAGCCTAGGATAGTCATAGTGGAAAGTAACTTAGACTACTCCAGTAACTATGTGGTTACCCTAAGAGCAAGTACTACCTCCGTCCTGGTTTACTCTTCCAATTTTGTAGTATCAAAATTTGACCATAGATTTAACTGACAAAATGTTAATGCATGTCACTAAGAACTATATCGTTGGGTTCATATTTCAACATAATTTCAAATGGTGTAATTTTTACTGACATGCATTGGCATTTTATTAGGTAAATCTATGGTCAAAAATTTATACTAAATACGAGGTAGTATTCCCTCCGTCCCAAAATTCCTGTCTTACATTTGTTTAGATACGGATGTATCTAACACTAAAATGTAACTAGATACATCCGTATTTAGACAAATTTAAGACAAGAATTTTGGGATGGGGGGAGTACAAAAGTGGGCTATGTAGGCCAAAACATGTGCCAAATTCACTTGTGATGCATTTGGCATTGATGCCCCTCCATTGCTCACCTGGTGCCCCAATCTGGATCACCTACTTTGCTCCGGTGCCAAATTAACTCACGCAATGAAAAAACACTGCATGGGAGAGAGAGAGAGGACTGAGGCAATAAAATCACTTCTTTGGGAGAGTGAGAGGCTGGTGTAGTCGGTTTGATCGATTTGTTTATACATGTGGGTCTGTGTGCACAGCGGTGCCAACTCTCTCACATCACAAGAGCGGTGCCAAAATCTTTTGATTTGACATCGATGTGTATTATGTGGCATATTTTTGTGAGATATGGCATCGGCCACATAGTGGAAGGAAACAAATGCCCAAGCTCTTCACGTGCTCCTAGTTAAATGAGAGGAAACAGAAAGAGAGAGAGAGATAGAGACAGAGAGAGAGAGTGAAAAAATATCACTAGCCAGCGAATCCTATCGTATGAGCAAATGATATTGGTACCTCTTGATGACACGGCAATCTTATACAGCCAGCTTCTCTAATATGTTCTCTTCTTTTGCAGATAAAAAAGACCCGAAAGTGAAGAATGTGTTGCACTATAGCAATCTCATCGAATGCCTTGATCTCCATCTTATAGAAATTGATTTGATCGACTACCGAGGCAGCACATCTGAGATTAAATTGGCCAGGTTCTTCGTTCAGGAGGCAAGTGTGCTCAAGGTAATGAGGTTTGGTGTTCTCTGTCGCAACAATGAATGGCGTGCTGATCACCGCAAGCGTCTAAGCCTAAATGACAAAGTCTCTGCAGAAGCCAAATTTGTTTTTGACACATCAAGTGGCCAGAGACTCAAAAACTTATTTGCCCATTAGTGACTTGTCAGGGCGGTGGATTTTAGTTTGTACGATAATGTTGCATCCACCTAAAGTAACGAAAGTTCTTACATAAACTTCCTAGTAATTCCCTCTTCATAGGTGCAGCATTACTCCTAACATTTGTAATATCAGTTTGAAACTTGTAATATTGTTGTGTCCTATTCCTGCGTTTTCAAAATCCTGCGAATCAAACAGGTCCTGAGTTGGTGATGATGTTGTGCCTCCCATCTTTCAGTAATAGCTGTCGGATCTAGATCTGACGCATACAAACCAAGCTTCTCCATTTTTGCAAAAAGATGCCCGCACTTGTTCCCTATTTACAAACAACTCCTTGTCTCTCACAATCAGCCTTATCTCCTCCCCACCACATCTAGAAGGCCGTGGAAAAATCTGGCGCGATGGCCGCTGCCGGCGCCATCCACCCCCAATCTTGGTGTTCTGTGCAATGCACGGGCACTACGCACAGGAAATAATGTTGAACAGGGCTAGTTGTAAGAAGGCTAGCTCTACAGCCATGATGGTAGTGATTGCAGACGGTGAGGCTGACTATGGTATGTCGAACACGGCACCTATACTCAGGTGTCATCTCCGGCGCAGGGTCTTCTCACTTCACTGCGAGGAGCAGCACGTAATAATTTGACCAACGGATAGTACAGTGCTAGTACTCCTACTACATTGGTAGTACTACTACTAGTACTAGTAGCACCACCATTTGGATTTAGGAGTACTACCAAGTCCATCTAGATTTTGGTATTCCACTAGCAATATCTAGTAATGCATGTCACAAAAAATATACTACTCCCTCTGTAAATAAATACATGGTATTTTATTCCTACCGGCGAGAGAACTTAATGTCTTTTGCTAACTAGAGTACTAATAGGATTACATGCAATGAACTAAACACTGCATGTCATCTTTGGTAGTCTCAAGTCATTGAAAGCATGCACGGCCCACATCCCTCATTGGTTGATATGTCACCAAATAAGAAACAAGGAGGGAGTTAATGCACCATGCCTAAGTGTTTTCGAATTATTTGGTTTTCGTAAGGTGACTTACATAAAATTTTTGTTTAGATGCATTAACATTTTATTAGTTAAATCAACGGTCAAAACTTGGCGCAAAATGCAAAGGGGACCAATAAACCAGTAAACATAAAACTTCTATCGTTTGGCCCCAACTAGAGGTCCGGTGAGATGACTATACTGCACCGGCACGGAGGGGGATGTAGCTGCATTGAGTTACTGCAACTGCCTTTGACTGAATGACATGTTGGCCCAAGGGGTGGCTGGCCCACCTATCATACAACCAAAGGCAGGTGCAGTAGAGGGCCGAGGAGTAGTATGAAATCCTACGCACCTACGCACTCTAACCCATGGAGGCGATGAGCGCGAGCATCACCCGGTTGTGCCAGATGGTCCACGACGCCGGCCTGCGGCCCGGCACCGAGGAACGTCTCTAGGTAGTATTGCTTGAGGATGCCAGGGTGAGGGGCCGCTTGGACGACAGCTTCGTCTCCTTGTTCGACGAGGTTCTCGTCGGTTTCCTCGACAAGCTCATCGTCATCAAGAAGCTCGTGAACGACATTGATGTACGCCTCTAGCCGACGTGCCCAGGCTCTGCGATGCCCGCCACCATCAATGGCCACTATGGTGACAACCTCTTCGATGCACTGGTGGCCCGGCGACTGCCCGCCGTCGCGCCGAAGAATGTCCACCTCGAGGTCGCGCTCATCGCGCAGCGCCTGGCGCAGCAAGACACCATTGACATAATCACCCAAGTCTACGTGCAAATCGTCCATAAGGACTACCACATGCAAGAGGAGGATGATAGGATGCTGGCCTTCTTGGATCGCAGGGCAACCTTGGACGACATTGTTCAGAAGCACGTTGAGCTCTCTGCCAACACCGCTGCTCCTCACATGTCGGTTGGTGACCCGGTGCACTAGGGCGTGACGATGTCGTTGATGGATCCATATGTATTTTTATCTTCCCGTCAAATCCATGTAGTAGTATATGATACTACTAGTAATTATCTTACCTTTCACATCAACTTCATAATTTTCGTACGTACTCCATGCATGAATGGCGCCAGATCCAAACTTCTCATTACTCTAGGCAAACTTGTTATTTTCTATCTATTGGTGCACCATGGAGCTGAACCAAATTTTACAAGTTACGAGTTCAAAAGGAAAAGCCTGCCATGTTCGTTTGACACCCCCACACGGTTGGTCCGGCACGCCGCTCAAGCGGGAATGCGTGTGGTGTTGCATTTTCACTTACAAGTGGGACCACAGTGGAGCAAACCGACTATCAGCAAACCCCCACCCAGCCCACCGCGTGATGGCTAATAAAACAGGAGGGAGAAGAGATGGTTGTAGCACGGACTCTAAGAAAATTGGTGCCGAATGAGACTCGTGTGGGTGGCATGTGCCGTATTGCTAGATGTGAATGCTAGTTATGGCCCATGCCACCCCACTATATCGAGCCTATATCGAGGTACGTAGAACATATTTCCTGGAGTCCGTGCTCAACCCTCCTCTATCTCTCTTCTCAGCCAGCCAGCGGATGCGCGGAGCCCATCGTCTGTTTGCTCACATGCAGTCCCACATGTCAGTGAAAACACAAGAGGACCCACAGAACCTGCACATCTTTCACCTCGACGTGCTGGTGATGAAAAACAAATCCAATAAAGATCTTCAGTGGCCGCTTTTGGAGTTAGTCAAGAGAAGTAAGATTCTATTTACATCTTAACCCAAGATGCACATCACGTGGCTTCAACTACCACTCTATTTTCTTGCATGACACGACCTGGATGCAGGATGTCTGATACGTCTCCGTCGTATCTATAATTTTTGATTGTTCCATGCCAATATTCTTCAACTTTCATATACTTTTGGCAACTTTTTATACTATTTCTTGGGACTAACATATTGATCCAGTGCCTAGTGCCAATTCCTATCTGTTGCATGTTTTTTGTTTCGCAGAAACCCAATATCAAACGGAGTCCAAACGGGATAAAAATGTACGGAGATTTTTTTTGGAATCTTTATGATTTTTGGGAAGTAAAATCAACTCGAAACGGTGTCTGGGGTGGCCACGAGACAGGGGGGCGCGCCCTCCCCCCCTGGGTGCACCCTGGACTCTCGTGGGCCACCTGTAAGGTGGTTGACGCTCTTCTTTTGCCGCAAGAAAGCTAATTTTATGAGAAAGATCTAGGCAAAATATTCACCCCAATCGGAGTTATGGATCTCCGGATATTTAAGAAACGGTGAAGGGGTAGAATCTGAGAACGCAGAAACAGAGAGATAGATCCAATATTGGAGGGGCTCTCGCCCCTCCCAAGCCATGGGAGCCAAGGACCAGAGGGGAAACCCTTCTCCCATCTAGGTAGGAGTCAAGGAAGAAGAAGAAGAAGAAGAAGGGGGGCTCTCTCCCCTTGCTTCCGGTGGCGCCGGAGCGCTGCCGGGGGCCATCATCAGCACCGCGATCTTCACCAACAACTTCACCTCCTTCATCACCAACACTTCCTCCCTCTATGCAGCGGTGTAACCTCTATCTTACCCGCTATAATCTCTACTTAAACATGGTGCGCAATGCTATATATTATTCCCCAATGATGTATGGCTATCTTATGATGTTTGAGTAGATCTGTTTTGTCCTATGGGTTAATTGATGATCGGGATTGGTTTGAGTTGCATGTTTTATTATTGGTGCTATCCTATTGTTCCCTCTGTGTCGCGCAAGCGCGAGGAATTCCCGCTGTAGGGTTTGCAATATGTTTATGATTTGCTTATGGTGGGTTGCGTGAGTGACTGAAACACAAACCCGAGTAAGTAGGTTGTTTGCGTATGGGATAAAAGGGGACTTGATACTTTAATGCTATGGTTGGGTTTTACCTTAATGAATCTTTAGTAGTTGCGGACTCTTGCTAGAGTTCCAATCATAAGTGCATATGATCCAAGTAGAGAAAGTATTGTAGCTTATGCCTCACCCTCAAATAGAATTGCAACAATGATTACCGGTTTAGTTATCGATTTCCTTGGACAAACAACTTTCTCGTAACAAAAAGCTCTCTACTAATACTTACTTTATTGCATCCTTATCAAAACAGCCCATACTTTTTATTTACATGTTCTTTATTATCTTGCAAACCTATTCTATCACACGTACAAAGTACTTCTAGTTTCATACTTGTTCTAGGTAAAGCGAACGTCAAGCGTGCGTAGAGTCATATCAGTGGCCGATAGGACTTGAGAGATTATTTGTTCTACCTTTAGCTCCTCGTTGGGTTTGACACTCTTACTTATCAAAAGAGGCTACAACTATTCCGTATACTTGCGGGTTATCAAGACCTTTTTCTAGCGCCGTTGCCGGGGAGTCATAGCGTGGGGTGAATATTCTCGTGTGTGCTTGTTTTATTTATCACTAAGTATTTTTTTATTTTCTGTTCTTAGTTGTTTTCTATCTTTAGTTATGGGTAGGAAACGCAAAATACCAAAAAAAATAGTTGTACCTACTGAACCAATGGTTGAAGAACCACTCAAAATCTATCACACTCCTGAAGCTTTTTACATGGATCATCGTCGATCCCTTTGTGCTCGTGCTGAAACCCCAACTAGCTTAGTTGAGGGCAAATCTTTAGATGAGCATGCTTGTTATGTGCGACACCGTATATCTGAAAAAGGGAAACTATTATGGGATCAAATTCAACGTTTGCAATGCTATGATTGGACTTTATGTAAATTATATGATGTTACTTGTTATTCTGAAAACCCTAAGAAACACGTTCCCTACCAATGCTTGTTTAGTGATAATGGAATCGTATCTTGATATGCTAAGAGTGTTTATAATTACTATGATGTTCAACAAATTGAAGAATTTGTTGCTTTTAAGGGTTCTTATGAAATTGCTTCTTTGATTGAAAAGTATGATGCTACTCTCTACAAATCTGAAATTTTTGCCATACTTGAATATTGATATGATAATTATGCTTGTAATGCCTATGTTAAACTATATATTGAGGCCTACCCCGCTGTCCAAGAAGAGACTAATATTTTGCAGGAAGCTATGGAAGAAGAAATTGATGAAACTGTGAGTTCATTGGATGAAAAAGATGATGAGGAGAGCGAAGAACAAAAGGAGGAAGAGAAGATTGATCACCCGTGCCCACCTTCTAATGAGAGTAACTCTTCAACTCATACATTGTTTAATTCTCCTTCGTGCTTACCGAAGGATGATTGTTATGATGATTGCTATGATCCCGTTGATTCTCTTGAAATACCCCTTTTTGATGATGCTTGCTATGCTTGTGGCCAAGATGCCAATATGAATTATGCTTATGGAGATGAACTTGCTATCGTTCCTTATGTTAAACATGAAATTGTTGCTATTGCACCCACGCATGATAGTCCTATTATCTTTTTGAATTCTCCCGACTACACTATATCGGAGAAGTTTGTGCTTATTAAGGATTATATTGATGGGTTGCCTTTTACCAATTATTATGAGAGAGGAACTACATCTCCACCTCTTTATGTTTCCAACACGATAGAATTGCAAGAAGCTACTTATACTATGCATTGGCCTTTACTATGTGTGCATGAATTGTTCTTTTATGACATGCCGATGCATAGGAAGAGAGTTGGACTTCGTTGTTACATGATATATGTTACTTTGTGCTCACTACTAAATTACAAATCATTGTTAATTAAAATTATCTTTGATATACCTTGGGATCCGGGTGGATTCATTACTTGAGCACTAAATTCCTAACTTAATGGCTTTAAAGAAAGCGCTGTCAGGGAGACAACCCGGAAGTTTTAGAGAGTCATTTATTTCTGTTGAGTGCTTTTATATAGTCTAAAACCAAAAAAATAAATAAAGAGGGGAACCTAAAAACTTTTCAAAAAGGAAAGTGAAAGTGAGAAAGACAAGCATTGTTGAAGTGGGAGCTAGCCTTGAACTTTGTTCATGCTCACGGAAATTTTGTGAATCTTGATTACCAAAAGTTTTCAACAAAAATAATTATCCCCTTGTATAATTCCATTGTATTATAAAAATAATGTGCCAAGGTTTGCCTTTAGGATGTTTACAATGCTTGTTGGTTTGTACGGTGCAGGACAGAAACTTTGTCTGTAGTGCGCGATTTTACATTTTTAACTGGAACATCATTTGGTTCTGTTTCTTTTTTGCACTGTCTTGCCATACAACTTGTTTATTTTTTTTATATTTTTCGTAGAATTGTTGGGGTAAAATAAGTATGGTGGATGTTCAGATTGCTACAGACTGTTCTGTTTTTGAAAGATTCTGTTTTTGATGCATAGTTTGCTTGTTTTGATGAAACTATCAATTTATATTAGTGGATTAAGCCATGGAAAAGTTATATTATAGTATACACAATGCAAAAACAAAATATGAATTGTTTTGCAACAGTACTTAGAGTAGTGATTTGCTTTATTATACTAACGGATCTTACCGAGTTTTCTGTTGAAGTTTTCTGTGGATGAAGTGTCTAAACGAGGAGGTCTCGATATGAGGAAAAGGAACAGAGGCAAGAGCTCAATCTTGGGGATGCCCGAGGCACCCCAAGTAAATATTCAAGGAGACTCAAGCATCTAAGCTTGGGGATTCCCCGGAAGTCATCCCCTCTTTCTTCAACAAGTATCAATATGTTTTCATATTCGTTTCGTTTATGCATTATGTGCAAGTCTTGGAGCCTCTTTTGCATTTAGTTTTCATTTTTATTTTATGCACCATGCTGGTATGAGATAGTCCTTGGTTGATTTATAGAATGCTCATTGCATTTCACTTAAATCTTTTGAGTATGTCTTTATAGAATGCTTCATGTGCTTTGCTTATATCATTTGAAGTCTGGATTGCATGTTTCTCTTCACTTAGAAAACCGCCATTTGTAGAATGCTCTTTTGCTTCACTTATATTTGTTAGAGTGTGGGCATATCTTTTGTAGAAAGAATTAAACTCTCTTGCTTCACTTATATCTATTTAGAGAGATGACAGGAATTGGTCATCCACATGGTTAGTCAGAAAATCCTACATAAACTTGTAGATCGCGGAATATGATATGTTTGATTCCTTGCAATGGTTTTGCGATATAAAGATGGTGATATTAGAGTTATGCTAGTGGGTGACTGTGGATTAGCAGAAACACTTGTGTTGAGGTTTGTGATTCCCGTAGCATGCACGTATGGTGAACCGCTTTGTGATGAAGTTGGAGCACAATTTTATTTATTGATTGTCTTCCTTACGAGTGGCGGTTGGGGACGAGAGATGGTCTTTTCCTACTAATCTATCCCCCTAGGAGCATGCGCGTAGTACTTTTTTTTCAATGGCTTGTAGATTTTTGCAATAAGTATATGAGTTCTTTATGACTAATGTTGAGTCCATGGATTATACGCACTCTCACCCTTCCACCATTGCTAGCCTCTCTTGTGACACGCAACTTTCGCCGGTACCATACACCCACCATATACCTTCCTCAAAACAGCCACCATACCTACCTATTATGGCATTTCCATAGCCATTCCGAGATATATTGCCATGCAACTTCCATCATCATCACATACATGAGTTGTGCATTCATTGTCATATTGCTTTGCATGATCGTAAGATAGCTAGCATGATGTTTTCATGGCTTGTCCGTTTTTTGATGTCATTGCTATCCTAGATCATTGCACATCCCGGTACACCGCCGAAAGCATTCATATAGAGTCATATCTTTTTCGAGATATCGAGTTGTAAGTAAATAAAAGTGTGATGATCATCATTATTAGAGCATTGCCCCAGTGAGGAAAGGATGATGGAGACTATGATTCCCCCACAAGTCGGGATAAGACTCCGGACTTTATGAAAAATAAAAGAGGCCAAAGAAGCCCAAATAAAAAAAGAGGCGAAAGAAGCCCACCAAAAAGAAAGAAAAAAATAAAAATAAAAATAAAAAATAGAGAAAAAGAGAGAAGGGGCAATGTTACTGTCCTTTTACCACACTTGTGCTTCAGAGTAGCACCATGTTCTTCATAGAGAGAGTCTCCTATGCTTTCACTTTCATATACTAGTGGGAATTTTTCATTATAGAACTTGGCTTGTATATTCCAATGATGGGCTTCCTCAAAATGCCCTAGGTCTTCGTGAGCAAGCAAGTTGGATGCACACCCACTTAGTTTCTTTTGTTGAGCTTTCATATATTTATAGCTCTAGTGCATCCGTTGCATGGCAATCCCTACTCACTCACATTGATATCTATTGATGGGCATCTCCGTAGCCCGTAGATATGCCTAGTTGATGTGAGACTATCTTCTCCTTTTTGTCTTCTCCACAACCACCATTCTATTTCACCCATAGTGCTATATCCATGGCTCATGTTCATGTATTGCGTGAAAGTTGAAAAAGTTTGAGATTACTAAGGTATGAAACAATTGCTTGGCTTACCATCAGGGTTGTGCGTGATTAAATACTTTGTGTGATGAAGATAGAGAAACAACCAGACTATATGATTTTGTAGGGATAACTTTCTTTGGCCATGTTGTTTTGGAAAGACATGATTGCTTTATTGGTACACTTGAAGTATTATTGTTTTTATGTCAAATGATAGACTATTGCTTTGAATCACTCGTGTCTTAATATTCATGCCATGATTAGACATATGATCAAGATTATGCTAGGTAGCATTCCATATCAAAAATTATCTTTTTTATCATTTACTTACTCGAGGAGGAGCAGGAATTAAGCTTGGGGATAATGATATGTCTCCGTCGTATCTATAATTTTTGATTGTTCCATGCCAATATTCTTCAACTTTCATATACTTTTGGAAACTTTTTATACTATTTTTGAGACTAACATATTGATCCAGTGCCCAGTGCCAGTTGCTGTCTGTTGCATGTTTTTTGTTTCGCAGAAACCCAATATCAAACAGAGTCCAAACGGGATAAAAATGGACGTAGTTTTTTTTGGAATATTTATGATTTTTGGGAAGTAAAATCAACGCGAAACGGTGTTCGGGGTGGCCAGGAGACAGGGGGCGCGCCCTCCCCCCATGGGCGTGCCCTGGACTCTCGTGGGACACCCATAAGGCAGTTGATGCTCTTCTTTTGCTGCAAGAAAGCTAATTTTATGAGAAAGATCTGGGCGAAAGATTCACCCCAATCAGAGTTACGGATCTCCGGATATTTAAGAAACGGTGAAGGGTAGAATCTGAGAACGCAGAAACAGAGAGATAGATCCAATCTCGGAGGGGCTCTCGCCCCTCCCAAGCCATGGGAGCCAAGGACCAGAGGGGAAACCCTTCTCCCATCTAGGGAGGAGGTCAAGGAAGAAGAAGAAGAAGGGGGGCTCTCTCCCCCTTGCTTCAGGTGGCGCCGGAGCGCTACCGGGGGCCATCATCATCACCGCGATCTTCACCAACAACTTCACCGCCTTCATCACCAACTCTTCCTCCCTCTATGCAGCGGTGTAACCTCTCTCTTACCCGCTGTAATCTCTACTTAAACATGGTGCTGAACGCTATATATTATTCCCCAATGATGTATGGCTATCTTATAATGTTTGAGTAGATCCGTTCTGTCCTATGGGTTAATTGATGATCGTGATTGGTTTGAGTTGCATGTTTTATTATTGGTGCTGTCCTATTGTGCCCTCCGTGTCGCTCAAGCGTGAGGGACTCCTGCTGTAGTGTTTGCAATATGTTTATGATTTGCTTATGGTGGGTTGCGTGAGTGACTGAAACACAAACCCGAGTAAGTAGATTGTTTGCATATGGGATAAAAGGGGACTTGATACTTTAATGCTATGGCTGGGTTTTACCTTAATGAATCTTTAGTAGTTGCGGAGGCTTGCTAGAGTTCCAATCATAAGTGCATATGATCCAAGTAGAGAAAGTATGTTAGCTTATGCCTCACCCTCAAATAGAATTGCAACAATGATTACCGGTCTAGTTATCGATTGCCTTGGACAAACAACTTTCTCGTAACAAAAAGCTCTGTACTAATACTTACTTTATTGCATCTTTATCTAAAAAGCCTCTACTTTTTTTACGTGTTCTTTATTATCTTGCAAACCTATCCTATCACACCTACAAAGTAATTCTAGTTTCATACTTGTTCTAGGTAAAGCGAACGTCAAGCGTGCATAGAGTCGTATCAGTGGGCGATAGGACTTGAGAGAGTATTTGTTCTACCTTTAGCTCCTCGTTGGGTTCGACACTCTTACTTATCGAAAGAGGCTACAACTATCCCGTATACTTGCGGGTTATCAATGTCCCACGTGCCGGCAAAAGGAGGAAGAACCCGACCAAATCTTCGGTTGTGCTCTCGGATTAGACTAGTTGTGCTAACTTAAATTTTTTATTGTGTACTCCCTCCGTTCCAAAATACTTGACTTCCATTTGTCCAAAAATGGATTTACCTATATACTAAAACATTTCTATATACATGTATATTTTGACAAATAGAAGGCATGTATTGTGCAACGGAGGGAGTAGAATGGATGCAAGTTTTTGTATTGGGAAGAACATTACATCGATATGTTGATAGAGCGCAATTTAGTAGATGTTCTAGCACTTTTTGCTAGCACAGAGGCTAGAGATGAGACTAGTGCACTTGTTGATACTCCTACTAGAATAGAGGCTAGACATGAGACTAGATGCGAGGAAGCAACGTCTACATCTTCACACTCGAAGAAGAAAGAAGCACGCAAGATCGAGCCTCCGTAGATCAACAATGAATGCATCGAGAAGGCACTAATCCAACCTACAGGAGCAGTTATGGAAGTTGGAGTGGAGACAACCTCAACAGGTTGGCGCCAAAGTCTTGCGGGGCCTCCATGCTTTCGTGTTCACAATGGGAGTGGAGACAACCTCAACAGGTGCCTCCTTCTCAACATCGTCAAAATACGGAGATCTAGCAACAGGCCTGGCAGGTTCCTGCTCCTTCCATATCAGTAGAGGAAGATCATCCTGTCTGAAAGCCAAGTCCCAGTTCCTCTTGGATAGAATCACGGGAGATACAGGCTGAAATAATAGAGGCTTTGGCACTTCAATGACAGTTGTTGCATCCATTCTTCTGTTTCTTCACTTTTATTGTACTTGTTGCAATAGGAGCATGCACATGATTTTTTTTATGATTGATCCTCTTGGGAACCCATGCCACGTTTTTCTGTCTCACCTCTTATGCACTAAGATATTGTAATTCCTTCTTTTGACAATACGATAAGCCGATCGGGCATCTCGGTTGTGATTCTGTTTTGACCAATGGAATTCCTTTTTGGGCTTATGCACTCTCAACTTCTTTTCTTCAGATTTGGCACTTTGACTATCAATAATTGGTTGCTTTTCTCATTGCCTTTAGTAGCCAATGTCAACACTTTAATTGGCTCTTTTTCATTTGAGATCAAATCTGAAGTTTCCCTTTTACGGCCATCTCTTTTAACACGACAAACTTGCTTGACCACCTCTTTCTTCTTCCTTGAGCTCTGGACCGATTCCTTATGATTGAAATGGTCTTTAACATGTGATTTTTCAAATGTTGATCTTCTCAGAGCTGCATTATATCGGTGAGATGGTCTAAAGTAAGATGGTGAATGTCCCCTTGCATCATACCTGTCCCATGATGGATATGGATCTATATGAGCATAGGAAGGCATCCGCGACATTGGCATTGGTGGCCCAAAATAAGGATATGAATATGTTGCATTAAAATTCTCACTTTGCCAATACCAATCCTCATATTTGCGCCTTGGGCGTGATCTTGGTTTCATTACATGATTTGGCCAATTAGCATTCTTCTCTTCACTCTTCTTTTGATATTTAACCAATAATTCAGCGAAGGTGTTTTTTGATCTCTTACAATTGTGCTTATTTCGGCCTTTATTTTCTTTTGGTTTGCTTTCATGGATCATTTGATTTGCTTGCTGCCCCCCCAGTCTTTGGCATCTCCATTGTAGCTTCGATGGAATTCTCGCCCTCAATATTATGTTCATTATGCTCTTCAACAACTTCTTTACTTGAAATCTTGATCCCTTCACCTGCAGATTTTACCTTCTCTTTAAATGGATCAGCTTTAAGCTGTCGATGTAAAAACTTTTCCATCAGGACCAATCGGAATAGACTGGTCATCTCTTTCAACAAACTTCAATCGTCCTTTTTCAATGGATGATTTAACTATTTGACGAAACATGTTGCAATCCTAAAAATTATGCTTGAACAAATCATGGAACTTAAAGTACATTCGTCCTTGGATAGATGGCTCAACATGGTGATCAAGAATTCTAATATAATCATTTGTCAACAACAATTGATCACACATGTTTGAATTGAAGGTATACTTCTTATTCTCAAGCGGATCTTGTTGTGAGAACGGCTTTGTAACTAAGCACATGAATGGTTCATACTTGGAATCTCCCCATTCCGCTATGCATTGTGTTTTCCACTCTATCTCTGATGTCTTTTGATAAGATATTATATTAGTATCAGATTTCTCAAAGGAATATAACCTTGGCTTGAAATTTCTGAAACAAAAATATTTAGAACACACATGTCTCAATTGAGACCAAGTGTATGCCAAGTAAGAAATAAGCAAAGCTACCCAATTTGATCACTTCAGATAATACAATGGGGAAAGCCTTGACTGCAATAATAATTCACTGTCTGTCTTTATAAATGGTGCAATGGGTTGACCGATATGCTCTAGAACAGTTTTATTGCTAACAAGTAAATTACCCCTCTTCATTGTTCTTTCAAAATTACTTATGAGAATTTTTATAATAGATGCAGCAACTATGAAGTTGCGCCAAATCTGGAAGTAGGTAAATTACTTGCTAGGCATACCTCTTCAAATATGTTGGAAGAGCATGAAGGTGCTATGACTTGAAGAATCTTGCTCCATCTTTGGATGGCTCCCCAACGCCTTCATTATCTTTTTCTCGATTCCATGCATCATTAATTTGAAGATCCTTGTCAACCGAACTTTATTTGGCTACTTGAACTTGTCCTTGAGGATTGTCAGCTTCTATGGCACAAAACTCATAGGGCAGGAAGTAGGTTCCATTAACTTCAGAAAAATCAAGGACCGATGTTTTCCTATGCTTGCCATGCCCTTTCTCAGTGATGCTTGCCTCTTTGGATTTGATGGATTCGAAATATATACTACTTGATACAGCTTTTTAAGCTGAAGCACTTTTAGTTTCAATTGGCAAGGCTTCTTTTTTTGAGCCAATTCTCTATCAATTCTCTCTTGGCAAAGTACTTGCACCCTATCGCGCAAACCTTTAGCTCCCCTCTCAATTTCAGCCTGCTCTAAATCAGTTTGCCCCCCAATGCTTTTAGGATCTTTCGGCAATGAACTATTAGTGTTGCCGAAATTTTGCAATTGTGTAGGGGGTGTATAATATGCTGCGGAACTAGGTGGAGGTGTACGCACTGTTGTATAACCATACGCTCTCTCACCAATTCTATCAATTGATGAAGTTTCACATTCTTGCAAAACTCTAGCCTTTATTGCAGCATAATCAAGAAACAACCCCTTCTCATATTGTTCAAGGCAAAGAGCACTAATCCTCTTATTTTGTGCCAAGTTCGTTTTTAACACTGCCACAACCGCTTCTGGAAGGGATTGTTCCATAGTACTTTTAGATTCTTTCATTAACGATTCGTGAGTGTTGCCGAAATTCTTGAATTGCATAGAGAATGCATTATATGTTACAGTATTAGATGGCGGCACATGTGTTCCTGCAAAATTTTCACTTATTCGGCTATGACCATGAGGGCGGGGCCGAATTATGAACATCTACAGTTGCATATGGTGCTGAAAATTATTAACATGAGGTGTGGCATATGATGGTTGAGAGTAATTGGCTGAATAGCTAGTAGTAGCATGGCCAATTCTCCCATACATCTGCAAGGTTGGATTCACATATTGCAAATTAGTTGCCGACAAATAAAAGGGTGAAACACTTTCTTGTATGCTATTGGAAATTTAACATGAGGTATTTCAAATTTATTACCTCAACCCATCATGTTGTTCACAAGCATATGGATTTGTGGGGTTTCCGATGCATGAGAGTTAGTAAACATATGTTCTATGTTGCTAAAATCATAAGAATTTGAAGCATGAAGATTATTTTGCATCAGCCCTTGCATGTAATTAGATGCATGATTGATGAAATTAGGGCTAGCCAATATATTATGGTCATTAAGCAATCCAGCAACAACATATGAATTATTTGCATCTACAAAGGGAATTGGGTATTCATATTACCTTTGTAGATTGCAAACCCTAGATGACGATCTCTTTGTAGCAAGAACAGGCTGGAGACCGTTCAAAGCTTCGTTCCCCAGCGGAGTCGCCAAAAAGTGTGTTCGCACACGAACACGTCATTGTGAACCTCAAACGCCGAGGGTGATGCACCGCAGCTCACATCGAAGGAGACCCGTCCGAAAGCGCGGTACGCAAGCAATCCGGCGGGTGCATTTGAGGACCCGAAACCCCACACGTCTGGGAGGCACCCCGTCAGGGCGGCGGCTATGGGCTGCCGTAGGTCGACCTGATCGCCCCTAGGGCCTTGAGGTTCGCCGCCCTGCAATTAAGAAGAATGAACGAACAACAAGGAAGAAGAAGAACAAGGGAGAAGTAAAAGTAAAGGTAAAAGATGATATATTGATTTTGTTAATTGTTTGTTGTTCAATCGGCCATCACATCTCATCTATTTATGAGACGGCTGGAATTTCCGTACAAGAAAAGGACTCCAAATCACATCCAAATGTTTCCAAAATTAACCGAACTCGGATTTACGTAAGTCTGGAACATCTGTTTGGTTTTTAGATCCCACAGGCCACAAACAACCTCGGATTAAGATGATCCCAAAAGAAAATGTAACCACTTCAATGAGACGGACAACTTTCGTGTTGAACATTTTTCAATTCGAAGCAATCTTGAGGGCTAATCTCTCACGCAAAATAGCTGATTGGTGGCGCTACCCATCAGAAGGTGTTTGGTGGGGCGCGCCATATTTTGCCTCCTCGCAGGGCTACATTCTAATGGCTCTAACTTTTTCATACGAACTCGGATTTGGACAATTGTTATATCTAAACCGTCCGTTTCGACAAGGCGCACAACTTTCATGTCGAAAACTTTTCCATTAGAGGTCGTCTTAATTGATTTTTATGTCATTCCTTAATCTGATGTCAACATGAGCATCTCTGAAGTTGTCATAACTATTGCATAAGAGCTTTGGGACGATTTTTATATGTAAACCGACCGTTTCGACAAGGCGCACAACTTTCATGTTGAAACATTTTCCATTGGAGGCCGTCTTAATTGAGTTTTATGTCATTCTTAATCTGATGTCAACATGAGCATTTCTGAACTTGTCATAACTATTGCATAAGAGCTCCATTTTATATCATATTCATATCCATCTCGATCTTCTTAAATAGAGCCATTCGGAAGTGACCTTCAATCATAAGTTTGAATTACTCTTGATATAACTTAAATCTACTCTTTATGATTGTGCCACTTTTGAGCGTCGACACAGCAAACGATCCTACAACCCAGCCACCCAACTACCACCATGAGACCGATAAAATAGAAATCCTATCAAGGGAAAACCTTTGCCTTGCGCATAGTCCACTTGATCTAGATGATGACGATCTTGACCTCCTCAAGTTGGCCCACCTTTCTAGATAGCGCTGGCTCAATGAAGACTAGTAGATTGCTCCCCCATACTCCACTATGGGTGAGCCACTCTTTGACACATCTTCACAATTCCATTGTCACCATAATGGACAGCAAGCTTCAAGTATGATCTCTTCATGATGCCTCACATAAACTTGCACACCGCAATCTTGATGACGATCACCACTTGATGTCATCCTTCATGGGTTGTATGAGATCTTCCTCTTGACGCAAGCCCATGGAAACGTACCTAACCCCATGTCGAACTCTCACATAGACCATGGGTTAGTACACAAAGTGTAATGGACAATTCTTACCATACCATGGGATCACTTGATCCCACTCGCTACATCTTCTACTCTTTGTTTGTTATATTCACTCTTCATAAAGATGATGTCTTGAAGGTAACCATGAGCGTTCACACAATCTTCCTCTTTAGGACATGCTTGCAATAAGCTCAACTCTCACATTACAAACTTTGGATAAATTCCATCAATAGCACCTTGGTTATCACATAATCTCCTTGAAACCAACAAATGGACTTCAAGAAATGTCTATGGACAAACCCTTAAAATATAGCTCACGACAACCATTAGTCCATAGGGATTGTCATCAATTACCTAAATCAAACACCGGGGCACCACGCTCTTTCAACTCCAAGAAGATCGAGGAGAACATTGTCTTGAAGATCAAAGAGAGAGAAGAAGCCATCTAGCTACTAGCTATGGACTCGTAGATTTGTGGTGAACTACTCACGCGTCATCGAAAGGTACTAAGGATGATGTAGAAGCCATCCGTGATCGATTCCCCCTCCGATAGAGTATCGAAAAAGGCCTCCAGACGGGATCACGGAAGAACAAAAGCTTGCAGCAGTGGAAAAGGTGCTTCGGGTGGCTCCCTGTTGGTTTGGGAACATGTGTGTATTTATAGGCTTGGAATTAGGTCAAACCAGTCAGCAACCCGTGCACCTGCATGGGCTAGCACTTTGGATACACATTGTATGCCTAATATTGTGCATGTTAGATATGTCAGGGTAAAATTAGAACACACTCGCTAGAAATATTATTAACGAGATGCATGTTACTGTTTTTCATGGTTAGATTGGGATTTTGAAAGAGGTATATTCCTTCTACATAACTATTGTGCCATGGCGCTCTTGACCTCAGATTGATAGATTTTACACCCTATATTTGTAAATATAAGCCGTCCTATCTATAGGAACATGGGTAGTAGTTAATATGAGGGCACAACTTTGTTGAAGTTGTGCATACGTGGTCAACATGCATAGGTGTGAATGAAAAAAAGTCATGTTTGTTCAATTCATTTATAAATATCCCATGAATTTGTAGAAGTTCTAGAAAATGAATGAATGAAAGTATAAATTTCATCTTCTGTTAGCCTTTATGACATCCATGCAGAAGTGTGCTACGTCGATGAGATCATTTAGTTTCATGTTCGACCATATACCAAACAATATTATATAAAATATCAAAGTAATATTTTGTACATAAACAGAATAATCACAACGTCATATTTTTTTTAAAATTAAAGCACATAGGATGGATTACCTATATCATGTAATTTAAATAAAATTTAATATGAGTATCAAAATGGATGTTTGAAATATTTTGGTCAAAATGGAGTTTCCACTATCAGCACCACTCTTCAATCGTGTACAATTTTGAAAAAAATAGATCTACCCTCGAATATTAAAGTGGAGTACTTGATATAATTGTTATGAGAATTATTTCACGCATTTTCCTTTTTCTGGTCACAACGCATTCTATAGAATAACTGATTGGTACACATGTGAACCTTAGTATTAGTAGTTGCATGCTCCGAGGGAAAATATGAAACACATACTCTAAAAATATAATTCACAGCTCAAGCATGCATCATGCAAATGTAATAAACAAAATAGATATAAGTTAGATGTTGCTCGTGTTTTATTGAAGGGATAACTCTCAGCTTTTTATTTTCAAGAAAACAAAGAGAGACCATGGGAATGAGGACTCACGTACGTTAATCTTTAGGGATGGCCCTCAATTTTTTATGGGAAAACAGAGAGAGACGTGGGGAGGAGGACTTTTGGGGAAATGAAGAGAGACTATGGGGAGGAGGACTCCTGTACGTGGCATAGGAGAGCTGTCTATGGGAACTTCTGCTACTTTTGTGTGCCCGTGACACCTATGAGAACCATCCTAATTGTTGCCGAAATAGATGTGTCCTCACTAGTTTTATCATGAATATGGCATCATAAGACATAAGTTTTCATGGTTTATCATACGATCAGTGTGTGCTTGATGAAATAGAGTACTCGTTAGAGAACTGTGCGCCGATGTATACATAGGGTACATAAGGCTGATTAAGCACTTGTAAACACTGTTGGTGCTACCCCACTTGTAAGCAATTGTTCAAAACACGGCACATTGGTTCAGCTCACTTCAACATTAGAAATGTCGGCTATCGACCAGCTAACAATCAATCATCTGTTGTCTAACATATAAGCAACTATGTATCTTGTTACAGTGGTTCATGTAGTTAACTGGGGCCTCAATGTAAATTTCAAATGTTCACATGCTAGTCCAGCATTCATGTGGAACATTCACAATAAACTCGGCTTCATAAAATTCTTGAACAACATAAGTTAAGCAATTTTATACATCTTAATGATTCATAGAACATAACAAACATATACTAGTTCACAGCAAAAGACAAAGTTGTGAGAACGTTTACAAATTAGGAAAAAACAAGCAAGGCTTCTCTGAGCAAAGGGCCTCTAGGCAGGCTTTAATTTTCTAGAGTTCACTCTGGTTTTCTTGTTGCCACCATCTAGGGCTAGGTTCTCTCATTCTAGAATAACCAATTATAATTGTGTTCTTAGTTGGAATGTTGAACTCAACCATGTAGTGTACTGACCATCTGAACTTCTGATGCAGTTCCATTAAATTTAAGCACCCTTTTGCAGAAATAAGCATGCCACAATGACTCTTGTCCGTGCACCTGTACCAAAAACCTCCGTCCAGCCGTGCCAGCTAGTCCTCATCCATGGATGAACTGGGAGAAAGTGCATTCCCTACTAGGATCATTGAAAAAAAATAGCGCGCTATAGCACCGCTAATAGCACGCTATAGCATATAGAGAATTGTCTCGCTAAATAAATCAATGTACAATGCCTCGCTAATAGCACGCTATAGCATGCTATAGCACGCTAATAGCATATTTTCAGGGGCTATTTTCTGTAGCGTGCTATTTTTTTCATTGACTAGGATGCAGTTGTTTTCACACGTCCCTACACTGTAATCAGGAAGTAAAGCAATTGTTCAAAACACGGCACATTGGTTCAGCTCACTTCAACATTAGAAATGTCGGCTATCGACCAGCTAACAATCAATCATCTGTTGTCTAACATATAAGCAACTATGTATCTTGTTACAGTGGTTCATGTAGTTAACTGAGGCCTCAATGTAAATTTCAAATGTTCACATGCTAGTCCAGCATTCATGTGGAACATTCACAATAAACTCGGCTTCATAAAATTCTTGAACAACATAAGTTAAGCAATTTTATACATCTTAATGATTCATAGAACATAACAAACATATACTAGTTCACAGCAAAAGACAAAGTTGTGAGAACGTTTACAAATTAGGAAAAAACAAGCAAGGCTTCTCTGAGCAAAGGGCCTCTAGGCAGGCTTTAATTTTCTAGAGTTCACTCTGGTTTTCTTGTTGCCACCATCTAGGGCTAGGTTCTCTCATTCTAGAATAACCAATTATAATTGTGTTCTTAGTTGGAATGTTGAACTCAACCATGTAGTGTACTGACCATCTGAACTTCTGATGCAGTTCCATTAAATTTAAGCACCCTTTTGCAGAAATAAGCATGCCACAATGACTCTTGTCCGTGCACCTGTACCAAAAACCTCCGTCCAGCCGTGCCAGCTAGTCCTCATCCATGGATGAACTGGGAGAAAGTGCATTCCCTACTAGGATCATTGAAAAAAAATAGCGCGCTATAGCACCGCTAATAGCACGCTATAGCATATAGAGAATTGTCTCGCTAAATAAATCAATGTACAATGCCTCGCTAATAGCACGCTATAGCATGCTATAGCACGCTAATAGCATATTTTCAGGGGCTATTTTCTGTAGCGTGCTATTTTTTTCATTGACTAGGATGCAGTTGTTTTCACACGTCCCTACACTGTAATCAGGAAGTAAAGCTTACGAATCGGCTTCATTTAGATTGCATTTGTCATTCTACCAAGTTACTACCAATGCAGGAATACCTGGAAGACGGGTGGTTAGATGACGGCAGCGAGGAATAGCCATCTCATTTTGCACAGTTCTACTAGAACTGAGGTGTGTACTTTTGATTGCGTAGAAAGAGATGATATGGAGACAGACATCCCTATTTGCGCAAATATGAAATACGGTTATTTAAATAATGATAGTTATTTGTAGTGGCATATGATTAACAGCAACATCTATTGTGTTATTATTGGCACTACATTGACAGTATGAAAGTGCCCTCAAGTAGCATCACATCACATCAATACTGCCACTAGATTAACATGCAGAACAATAGCATTAGTATTACTGTCATGAGAGTAGCACATGGTCAGTAAATGTCAATCAAATTTGTGCAGTTCCACTAGGAAGAAACAATGTTAGCGGTGTGAGATTTAAGTGTAACTGCAAAAACACAATTCATGGGAAATAAAGCAAGACGGAAGCAATTCATAAAATGGTGGTGGCATTGCTTCAATTTATCAACGACACTAGACCATTACTTAATAGTGACATTAGGTGGCATTTTTTAATGCTTCTTGTGATTTTATGTTAACGGTAGCGATATGGGCGTATGGACAGCAGGGACATAAAGTGGTGAGGCAGATGTGGTTGCCGAGAGCGTTAAACACTCAGTCAGCATGTCTGCATTTGTCCCATTTTTTATCTCCTTTGAGACATTTTCCTATGTGAGCACAGGGAATCTAGACCTGCTCGTTCTCATTTGCGTTGTCCCCAAAACCCCTCATTTTCTTTCCATTTTCGACCAAGAGACAAGTCCACTTCCCCCTACCCTTTGCCATCCACCAAGCTTTCTTCGCCTTTCCATCGAAGAGACCGGTTGGGTAGTCAGTATCTATTACTTTCCCCCGTTTCCTCTTAGAACCAAGTCCTAGATTCATGCTATAGCTTTCCCACTTTCTTCCCTATTTGAAACAACTCTTGGATTCGACTGTATGAACTAGCTTTGGAACAGCCGATGGAAGTAGAAAAAGATCCACACACAGCCACATGGGGAGCTGGGGCAGTAGAGCAAGGCAGGTTTCGAAGGAATATATACCTAAGGGTCGTTTGCATGTGTCAAAGACAGTGTCCAAGGCTGCATCTTGGTCACAATACCGCAAGGAGGAAGAAGGGGTTAGATGCCCTACCGAGCCAGCACTATCTTAGAGAGAACGACACGGCCGCTGATCGGGATGCGCGGGCAGCTGCTGGTCTCCTCCCTTGCTGCTGACGACCACATGAACGATGCACGTACACCCTTGCCCCGGTCGAGTGGTCCGGCAGGATTTGTGACCGGCCATGAGCAGAGAGAGTGTGGCCACCTATGTCTTGCTTAGATCTGGAGAGCATGAGAGGGTGAAAGAGGGCAACCCTAGTAAAGCCAGCGCCGAGGCCCATGCTTATATATATACACTACTACAGGATGCTTCTAACGTGACACTATGATCAGAGACCCTTCGAGAAATTGTGTGTGATGCAATTATCGCAAACAGTGGTGTAAGAGAACCGTAAAAATGTGCAAAATGTTTGCGATGACGGATTCATCAAACATGGTTCGGATTTTAGTAGCGTGTGCGATGCAGGGCATACGGTTCAGTTCAATGAACTGTTTGCAATGAGGAGGAACAAAAGAAATGGGTAACCAGATGAAGGTGTGTGTGATATACAACATACGTTCAGATGAACTGTTTGTGATTAGGAAACACAAAAGAAACGGTTAGACAAATCAAGGTGTGTGCGATATATGGCATGCAGTTCACTCGGATGAACTATTTGCACTGAGACAAGAGAACATAAACGGTTCTATATAACAAGATGTGTGTGATACGCGACAAATAGGTATGTAATCAGAAATGTGTGTGAATACCAATAATAACACAGACGATTGCTTCAAATAAGACGTATGTGATATGCTCTGTCTATACAACATGTATTGTCTATTGGGGGATGGGCGGTCATCCGGATATGCCGTAAGGATGCGAAGAGGCATCCTATATCAGCAAGGACTAGTTGTTCCACCAGTAGCTCATCTAAGAGAACTCTCAAGTTAAGTGTGCTCAGGCTGAAGCAGCCATCGGATGGGTGACAAGATGGCAAGTTGTGTTGATGTTAAATTATCTGATAGGATAGGTCATATCGGCTAAACGACCGAAATGACACATTCCCTCGGCTAATTTAACCTCGAGGTCCTTGTTTTTTATTTTTATTTTATTTTTTAACATATGGTAAAGAAGGTCTTCTTCATTATCTTTTGACAATGTGTGTTGCAGATATAACTATTTGTGTAAGCCACCCAGGAGGGGTCGGGTTACGCAAAGAAGATTCACCAGAAAGAAGCCCAAGACCAAGCATGAAGATGGCGGTTCAATAAAGGGTCTAAGGCCCACAGGCGGCTTAAGGCCCATAGTGGTAAACCGCCATGATGACATGACTTGTAACATAAGGTAGAATTAACTAGTCACCGAGCCGGACACTGTCTATGAGCCGGTCGGGACTCTGTAGGCTGCAGGGCGTCCACCCGTGTATATAAGGGGACGACCCGCTGGCGGTTTATGGCAAGAAACATCTTGTCGAGAACTGGGCAAAGCATATCTTGCTCCCTGGTTATCGAAACCTCAAGCAATACCAACCCAACTAGACGTAGGCCTTACCTTCACTATAAGGGGCCGAACTAGTATAACTCTCTCGTGTCCTTTGTCCCAATTAACCCCTTTAAGCTTCCTAGTTGCGATGGCTCCACGACTAAGTCCTTGCAAGAGGACATCTGCCGTGACAATTCCACGACAGTTGGTGCCCACCATGGGGCTCGCGCATGGTGGATTCGAGTTGTTGAAGGGCAGCTTCCAAGGGCTCAAGCGATATGCAGTTGGCCGGATGACTAAGAGTCGTCGCGGCAAGATCTACATCGATGACAAAGGTTGGGGCCCCAACGCCGGCTCAATTGAGTACGGGTACCGGGTCCCCTTCGGCAGAATCCACGTCTTCATCGGCCGGATTGGTGAGCCGGGCCCTGAGCCGGATAACTGCACCGACCTCGTCGAGACGGCTCAGCATGCGAGACCGGCCCGAGTTCAACCTGTCATGAAGCGTGCCTTCGTGGGCTGCATCCACGGGGAGGAATGTTCTAAAGGATCTGAAGACGGTGGTGAGACGGCCGTCCTCTCTGACGGTGATTCATCCACCGGTTCAACAGATTCGCTGTATCAAGTGCAAGATGGTGGGCTCGGGGGCTGTTCCAATGGCCCCAGTATTCCGGACCCCTATGAGCCACCAAGATGGGTAGGAGTCTTCATGGCTGGGACTCAACCCGGCCAAAACTCTACAACCGCTGCAGCAATAACGTCCGGGTTAGGAGCGGCCGGGGCAGGAGGCCCTGTGCGCCCGTCGGCTCAGATACTGATGGATCTCATGGATAAGCCTACGGCCCTGTTAACCGCCATGGTTATTCCTGCAAATCAAGATCAGCATAACACGGAGGTGGCACAGGTGCGCGAGGAGATAGCTCGGCCCAAGGAGGCCTTGGCAGCTAAGGACACCAGGCTAGCTACAGAACGGGCGGCTTTGGATGCACAGGCACAACAGCTACAGTCAGAGGCCTTCCAGCTTACGATGAGCCTGAACGCATCTAACGAGGTGATGAGGAGGATACATCAGAAAACCCAATCCCGTTTACCTCCGGTTTATGACCCTCGGAATCTTTTCACTACACCCGGAGCCGGCTCAAGTAACCCGCCAGATGCAAATCAGTTTATGACAGCCGGAACCGGAGGACAGGCTCAGCCTCGGGAGATGGCACATCCTCATGGGAACATGGCACCGCCCCGTTACGTGCCAATACCATCGGGCCACTTTTCCAACCCCATGGAGAACTTAATCACAGCATCAGCGCATTTGGCTGCTCTCCCAGTGGACGGTGATGATCCGACAGCGGTGGAGACCCGGAGGATCAGAGAACTTGTCCAGACGGCCCTGGCTCAGCAAGAGACTTATTCTTATAGCCGGGACAGGATTCATTCAACCCCTCCGCCTTGGTTAGCACCGCCTCGTCAAAACCGGTGTCCAAGTTACAGCAGGCACATGGAGTCAGAAGCTTTGTCAAGCAACGCCCAGCACCGTAACCAGCCCGGTGGCTATAACCCGGTACAAGACCGAATACGTCAGGAGAACGAGGGGGCGGCTCAGCTAGCGGCTAAACAGACGGCTCATCAAGATTTCCCAGAGTATCCGACGACTTCCATTGAGACAGGAGTGGCTACTAGAACCGGTGGTGTTCCTTGTTTGGTGCCGGCTCTGCATAATGTACGTTTACCCAAGGACTTCAAGGGACCTCGAAAGGTGACGAATTACACGGCCGACTTACAGCCCGGAGCGTGGATCGAAAGTTATGAGATGGCCATGGAGCTATTGGAGGTCAGCGACGCAGCAATGGCTAAGTACTTCACCATGATGTTAGATGGAACGGCCCGGTCTTGGTTAAAGGTCTTGCCACCAAATTCCATTAATTCATGGGCAGAGCTAAAGGCCCGTTTCATCTAGAACTTCAAGGACACTTGCAAGCAATCTATGTCGATTGTGGACTTGACAAATTGTAAGCAAGAGGAGGGTGAATCCACGACTCACTGGGTACGCCAGGTCAAGGAATAATACATTCGTCTGACAAGATGGATGCCGGTTCTACATTCCTTATGTTGGAAAAGAACTGCCGCTTTGAGCCGCTGAGACAGAAACTAGGGCGCCTTAAGCGTGATTGCAATGATATGGGTACGCTGATGGCAGCTTTAGTCAAATACGCTAACTCTGATAGTACCAAGGATCCCGCGTCTGATGAGGAAAAGACAGGGAAGGGAAAGAAGAACGACAATGGAAAGGGCCAGCAGCATAACCTGATGAATCAAGGAGGCAATAATCGTAAGGCGGGGGGTAACCCGGAGTTTGTGGCCAATGCCAATGCGCAGGGTAATAACCAGAGACATAAGGGAAAGCCGCCCCCTGATCTGGCGGGTCAGGCCAATCTCTTGAGCAGCTACTCAATGAGCCTTGCCCGAGACACGGCAGCCGGGAACGACCCGCCACCCACTTATGGAAAGATTGCGCGATTATGAAGGCTTTCAAGAATTCCAACACATTTGATGGCAATCATGGGTCGGGCGGCGGCTCAGGAGCTGGCCGTTTTCATGGCCCGGATGGCGGTTCAAGTTCCGTTTCTTAGGGACATCAAGGCGGTTATAATCAACAGCGGTCTGGTCAAGGGGAGCAACAGCAGCAGCAGTCGGGTTATCAAAGCCATCCGAAGCAGCTGAATAGTGGGCAGTATCACGTGTTCACCACCAGCTGGTGAAAATGTGACCAGAAGGTTCATAAGAGGGCAGTGAATTCTGTTGAGCCGGCTGTTCCCCGTTATTTGAGATGGTCATAACAGCCCATTGTATGGAGTAGGGATGATCACCCCCCCCCCGGGTTGATAATCCGGGTCAGTTAGCTTTGGTGGTAGCACCTCAGGTTGGTGGATATAAATTCACTAAGGCACTCATGGACGGGGATAGCAACATCAATATCCTCTATTATGAGACCTTTCGACGCATTGGGTTAACTAATATGAATTTGAAGACGTCCAACACTGTTTTTCACGGAGTGGTTCCTAGTAAGTCGGCTTACCCAGTTGGCAAGATTGAACTGGAAGTGGCCTTTGGAGATGAGTATGATTCCAGGGCTGAGAAATTGACGTTTGAGGTGGTCAAAATCAGGAGTCCATATCATGCTCTGTTTGGACGGCCGGCTTATGCCAAGTTCATGGCACGGCCATGTTATGTTTATCTGCAGCTTAAGATACCAGGTCACAGGGGCACCATCACCGTGCATGGAAGTCGAAAGGTAGCCCTGGAATGTGAGGAGAGCGACGTGGCTTATGCTGAGTATGTTTGTGAAGCAGAGGACCTGAAATTTTATCAAGAAAATGTTGACCCGGCAGATATGACCTCTCTAAAGAAGCCAACCACCGAGCATGACCCATCGATGAAGTTTAAGTCGGCTGCTGAAACCAAGCTTGTAGATTTCAATCCAGGTGATTCATCTAAGCAGTTCAGTATCAGTGCCAATTTGGATCCTAAATAGGAAAGCGCGCTCATCGAGTTCATCCGTGACAACCGGGACATCTTTGCATGGAAACCTTCTGACATGCCGGGTGTACCGAGAGAACTCGCTGAGCACACTCTCAATATTGATCTGAAGTATAAGCCGGTCAGGCAGTTTCTTCGATGGTTCAACGAAGAGAGATGGAAAGCTATTGGAGAGGATGTTGCCCGGCTCTTAGCGGCTGGGTTTATTGTTAAAGTTTTTCACCCGGAGTGGTTGGCTAACCCGGTGCTCGTGCTCAAGAAGAACGGCACCTGGCGGATTTGTGTGGATTACATGGAATTAATTAGGCTTGTCCAGCTGATCCCTTTGCTCTCCCCTGTATTGATCAAATCATTGATGCTACGACGGGTTGCGAGTGTTTGAGCTTTTTGGATGCTTACTCTGGTTATCATCAGATCAAAATGGTAGTTAAGGACCAGGAGAAGACGACTTTCATCACTCTGTTTGGAGCCTTCTGTTATGTATCTATGCCATTTGGGCTCAAGAGTGCTCAGGCGACTTATCAATGATGTGTACAGAACTGTCTCCACGATCAAATTGGGCGCAATGTTCATGCTTATGTGGATGACATCGTGGTGAAGTCCAGAGAGAAGGAAACCTTGATATCTGACTTGAAAGAGACCTTTGATAATCTCCGGGTTTATAAGATGATGCTTAATCCAGCCAAGTGTGTATTTGGTGTACCTGCAGGCAAGCTCTTGGGTTTTCTGGTCTCAAACAGAGGCATTGAAGCTAATCCGGAGAAGATCAAGGCAATTACCTCTCTGGCTAAACCGGCGTGCATCAATAATGTTCAGCGACTGGCAGGTCATGTTGCTGCTTTAAGCCGGTTCATAAGCCGGCTAGGTGAGAAGGCCCTACTGCTGTATCAGATGATGAAGAAAACAGACACTTTTGTTTGGAGTGATGCTGCTGATACTTCCTCCGAAGATTTAAAGAGACAGTTATTTGAGCCACCGGTCCTTGCGGCTCCCATTGATAAAGAGTCGTTGCCGTTATATGTGACTGCTAATTCATGAGCCGTCAGTGTTTCCATCATGGTGGAGAGTAAGGAGGCTGGCAAGGAGCATCCGGTTCAACGGCCGGTTTACTACATCAGTGAGGTGCTCATTGAGTCTAAACAAAGGTATCCACATTGGCAGAAACTTGTTTACGGAGTGTTTATGGCAAGCCGAAAGCTGAAGCAGTACTTCCAAAGTCATCCTGTAACTGTGGTAAGTTCTGCCCCCTTCGGAGACATCATCCAAAACAGGGAGGCCACAAGACGAGTCGCCAAGTGGGCTATTGAGCTCGGACCTCATGGTTTGAAATACATGCCACGTACCGCTATTAAGTCTCAAGCCTTGGTGCACTTTATCAATGATTGCACAGAGTTGTAGGCATCGGAGGAGAATCCAGATAACACATATTGGACTATTCACTTTGATGGGTCCAGGCAGTTAGAAGGCTCGAGGGCTGGAGTTGTTTTAACTTCCCCTCGAGGTGAAAAAATTTGTTATGTGCTCCGGCTTATGTTTCCTTGCACTAACAATGGAGCTGAGTACGAGGCCTTACTCCATGGTCTCCGGATGGCCAAAGAGATGAATTTGAGCCGGGTAAGGTGCTTGGGCGATTCAGATCTCATGGCTCAACAGGTGTCACGCAAGTGGGACTCCAAGTATCCCCTTATGGCGGCTTATCATCGTGAAGTAGATGTTGTGGCTGGGGACTTCAGATGTTATCAAGTGGAGCACATTGATCGAAGGAAGAATGAGGCGGCTGATGCTTTAAGCCGGTTGGGATATCAGCGTAAGCTGGTGCCGCCTAACACCTTTCTCGACGTTTTGCATAATCCTTCTGTCAAGGTACCTACAGAGGAAGAACCAGCAGTACCAGACCCGGAGGCACAGCCGGTGGCAGCTCTCCACGTTATCCCGGATTGGACAGTGCCATACTTGGCCTATATGACCCAGGGAGAGTTGCATGAGGACGAGACCTTGGCGAGAAAAATCATCAGGCGGTCCAAATCTATGACGATTGTTCATGGCGAGTTACATCACCGTAGTGTCACTGGGGCGTGTCAACGTGTGTGTCGCCTCCGGAGGGTCAGGAGATACTTCGTGAGATCCATGAAGGAGATTGTTGTCATCATGCCGGTTGAAAATCTCTTGTGGCCAAGGCTTTCCATCATGGTTTCTATTGGCTGATGGCTCATGCTGATGCGGAGGATCTAGTCAGCAAATGTGACGGATGTGCCTGCTCAAGAGTTGAGGATGATTCCAATTACTTGGCCGTTCGCAGTCTAGGGGCTTGACATGGTTGGACCTTTCAAGAGGTCTAAGGATAAAAAGACACACCTCCTGGTGGCAGTGGATAAGTTTACAAAGTGGGTTGAGGCAGAGCCGGTCAGTAAGTGTGATGTAGCCATGGCGGTTCAGTTCATGAAAAAGGTGATTTTTCGTTTTGGTTTCCCACACAGCATAGTAACTGATAATGGCACTAATCACTCCAAGGGTGCCATGGAAGAGTTCTGTCAACGAGAACATATCCGGCTTGATGTTTCGGCTGTTGCTCATCCTCAATCCAATGGTCAAGCAGAAAGAGCTAATCAGGAGATCCTGAAGGGTATCAAACCCCGGCTCTTGGTCCCCTTACAGCGGCCTCCGAGTTGTTGGGTGGAGAGTTACCCTCTGTACTATGGAGCATCAACACTACGCCTAACAGATCTACAGGTTACACACCGTTCTTCATGGTATACGGAGCAGAGGCAGTCCTGCCAAGTGACATCTGGCATGACTCACCACGCGTGGCGGCTTATGTAGAGGCTGATGACGAAAAAGCTCGTCAGGATGCACTTGACTTGTTGGATGAGGAGCGAGACTGAGCACTCATATGATATGGTATTTTGTATGGAGCTATCATGTGATATGGCCACCTTACCGAGGCCAACCACCTTACCCTTTGAATTGTCACCGAAAGTGACATACTTTCGAGGAATATCATTATCAGCAAGCTCACGGAACATGTCTTTATCTCCGGTCATATGATCGGTACATCCACCATCAAGAACCCATTCCTTTCCTCCTAACATATATCCCCGAAGATTTGCCATAAGACCAAAATGTCTCATTGCATCATCAAGATCAAAGTCACTATCATCATCCTCATCATAGTATCCATGTTCAACATCGTCATGTGGTGGACCAAATCCTAGAGAGGGTGATTTGTTAGAGTGAGTTTGACAATGATCTTGTCTATGAATTCTTATAGCTTCGAAAATAATGTCACTAATAATACCAACATTTCCTTTGGCACGCATAAGGTTTGTAAGTTCAAATAGACGATCACCAAACATAGGATCACTAGTATTCATTTTACTCAAAGCAATAGACTTATGGAGAATTTCATCAAGATTTTTCAAGGAATAATCTGGAAATCGTTCGTTAAGAAATTTCCATATAGTATAGGCACACTTAAAAGTAGGCAAACATCCAATCAAGTTTCTAGGCAATCCTCTAAGGATAAGTTCGGCGGTTCTAAGATCCTAACCATGTCAATAGACTCATCATGGGTTGGATGCATAGGGTCAACATAAGGTGCACAAGGGCTAGCAATATACTTGTTCAAATGATATTGATTGAAAATTACAAGCATCTCATTTTTCCACTCATGAAAATACTCTCCATCAAGAATAGGCACTCTATGTCTAAGACTCCCCAAAGTAGACTCATCCATCTTCCTCCAATGGTGATTAAACCAAGGCAATGGAGACCAATGCTCTGATACCACTTGTAGGACCTTGAGAAGAGGTGTCTAGAGGGGGGTGATTAGACACTAAGTACCAAAGTTGCAGTTTTTAACCTTTTTAAAGTTTAAGTGGAGTTTAGGCACAAGTTTAACATTCACAACACATATCAAGCAAGCATGCAAAGAGTGAATGAGCAGCGGAAAGTAAAGCATGCAACTTGCAAGAATGTAAAGGGAAGGGTTTGGAGGTTTCAAACGCAATTGGAGACACGGATGTTTTTGGCGTGGTTCCGATAGGTGGTGCTATCGTACATCCACATTGATGGAGACTTCAACCCACGAAGGGTAACGGTTGCGCGAGTCCACGGAGGGCTCCACCCATGAAGGGTCCACGAAGAAGCAACCTTGTCTATCCCACCATGGCCGTCGCCCACAAAGGACTTGCCTCACTAGCGGTAGATCTTCACGAAGTAGGCGATCTCCTTGCCCTTACAAACTCCTTGGTTCAACTCCACAATCTTGTCGGAGGCTCCCAAGTGACACCTAGACAATCTAGGAGACACCACTCTCCAAGAAGTAACAAATGGTGCATTGATGATGAACTCCTTGCTCTTGTGCTTCAAATGATAGTCTCCCCAACACTCAACTCTCTCTCATAGGATTTGGATCTGGTGGAAAGAGGGTTTGAGTGGAAAGCAACTTGGGGAAGGCTAGAGATCAAGGTTCATATGGTAGGAACGGAATATCTTGGCCTCAACACATGAGTAGGTAGCTCTCTCTTAAAAATAGGATGCTGGAAGTGTAGGTTCGTTCTGATGGCTCTCTCCACGAATGAAGAGGAGGTGGATGGGTATATATAGCCTCCACACAAAATCTAACCGTTACACACAATTTGCCAAACTCGGTGGGGCTGAATTGAGAAACTCGATCGGATCGATTCAGCAATTCTAGTGACCGTTTGGATTTTCGGTGGACCGAAATGCAACTCGGTAGGACCGATTCGGTTAGGGTTAGGGCATAATGTAATCTCGGTAAGACCGATTACACAAACTCGGTGAGACCGATTTTGGTAATAAGCTTTCCAGAGAGTTGGTCAGGCAAACTCGGTTGGACCGATTACTCAAACTCGATGGGACCAATTTTGGTAATAAGTTAACCAGAAAGTTTGCATTGTAATCTTGGTAGTACAGATTGCTCAAACTCGGTAAGAACAATTTTTATAATGGACATACATAGAGAGATTACAATCCCATCTCGGTGAGACCGAGATCCCTATCGGTGAGACCGATTTGCCTAGGGTTTGTGGCAGTCGCTAAGACATCCAAACTCGGTGGCGCCGGATAGGAAGAATCAGTGGGGCTGAGTTTGACTTTAGGTTTAGGACATATGTGGAAGTGGGAAAGTAGTTGAGGGTATTTGGAGCATATCACTAAGAACTTGAAGCAAGAGGCTCATTAAGCAACACCTCAGCCCTTCTTGATAGTATTTGCTTTTCCTATAGACTCAATGTGATATTGGATCACTAAAATGTAAAATGAAGAGTCTTGAGCTTGAAGTTTGAGCCAACCCTTTGTCCGTAGCATCTTAAAGGAGTTCCCACATCATTTAGTCCATGCCACTCCATTGTTGAACTTATCTGAAACATACTTGATAAAAATGTTAGTCCAACAAGAGATATGTTGACATTGATTACCAAAACCACCTAGGGAGCACTTGTGCTTTCAATCTCCCCCTTTTTGGTAATTTATGACAACATACATCAAAGCTTTAGATAAAGATATAAAGAATAGCAAGTAAAGCTTTGGAAAAACATGTAACAAGCATAGGCTCCCCCTACATGTATGCAATCATGTGAATATGGAATATAGAAGCATGTGAGAGCATAACCATGATAGAGCAGGCAATGTGTTACATGTATCTTGGCCATATGCATCAGAGCAAAAAGTATTAAAGGAAATACCTTCATGCCCATGAGTCCTTCTTGCAAACAATATGTACATCAACAAGAATTCCTCATACACATGATTGTGATGCATATACTTACCTTGTAGTCTTGAGTTGGCTTAGGATGGAATGAACTTGCGTAAACAAGCTTAGATAACACAGATGCACCTACTAGCCAGATCAAACAAAAGAAACCACAAGAGTACCAAGACTGTGTTGACATGTAGAGAGTGAGTACTAAGTACCACATTGGATTAGACATGTCACCAAGAGTAAAGATATGCAATGAATTTAGATGATTTCTTTCCCTTAGATGTCTTGCTCCCCCTGAATGTAGCATAGGATACTGGGAGAAGATAGGGAACAGAAAATCAGAGCTGAAAGATATAAATGAATAGAGCTATTGCAAACTAATGCAAATAAGCACATATGAACATGTCTTTCCCCTCAAGAAGACATGTGGCATCTCTCCTCTTGAACGCCAAGCATCTGGGATCCTTGAGAAAAACTCTCTACTAGTATTATCTCCCCCGGGAGATCTCTCTCTCCACCTGAAGGATCTCTCTCTCCTTCTCTGATGTGATCTCTCTCTCTAAATGATAAGCTTTGATGTGATCTCTCTCTCCCCCTTCGACATCAATTTCCGAGAAGGGCTTGATAAAGATGTAATCGCTCTCTCCCCCTCTGGAATTTGTCGTGAATGGGTTTGATCCTTGAGTGACAACATAAAGCAATGATTAAAATGTGATGCTTGTAGAGGACAAGATTAATTGAGTGGAGCTGGATTAGAAGAAACGCAGAATAAGTGGCAAACTATTTTTCCTGTTGTGAAATCGGTGGCACCGAGTTGTAGGCTTCGGTGGTACCGAAAGTTTTCGGTTGGACCGAAAGTAGCAAATCAGTGTAACCGAGTTCATCGCAGAGAAAACACTTGTCACCTCAGCTCACTAGACTAAAAGATCTCACAAAGATTTGCAAGGAATTTACTGAAAGATATGCAAGGAATTGGATGCAGAAAATGCAGAGCAAACAGAAAGTAATCTAGATGAAGTTTTTTTAAAGGGGGAAACAAATATGCATGAGACAAATGCAAAACACAGAAGAAAAACACAAGAGAACTTCATCTAGAGATGGTCGGCGACAAAGTCACCTATGTTAGAGTATATTGTCTTAGGAGTCAAGTGAGATCACTTGATCATAGGTCATACTCATCGTTTAAGCTCAAAATGGGGTTGTCATTTTTCGTTTAAGCATCTTGATGTATTCACATCTTGTCGAGTTGCTTTAACTCATGACTTGGAGTAAAGTTTCTCTAAGATGGAATAACATACCTTGGTTGGTGGTGGTGTCCATGTAGTTGAACTTGTGTGGGTTGCTCAAGGTTGATGTAGCTCATCAAGAGTTGGGAGTACCACTTGGAATTTGAGTCCATCTACCTAGATAGGTTAGTTCGTGCAAGGAAGAGCACTTGTATCCAACAATGACAATCATGAAGCTCAACATAGACTTTGTCAAAGGATATGTTTAAATGGTTTTGTGCTTCCTTGGCTTCAACCACCTTGTGTATAGACTTGGTGATGTAGAGATTGCTCAAGATATGAGTAGATTACAACCTCATGGAATTTGATTCAACCAAGTACCTACATGGGTTAGATAACATGCAAGATACAAATATATCCAAGACATAAGATTTTCATCATAAGAGAGATATCAAGGATTAGGCATAAGCTCATGTCTTGCATGTATCGAATGGAGTATCTACTCCAAGTTTGAAGGATCAATGATGTTCAGTTCTCCTCTTAACCCGCAAAACACTTTCTCATCAAGAGGTTTAGTGAATATATCCGCTAATTGCTTTTCGGTGCGAACATGCTTAAGATCAATGTCACCCTTAGCAACATGATCTCGAATGAAATGATGATGAACTTTAATATGCTTAGTTCGAGAATGTTGCACAGGATTATGACCAATTTTGATAGCACTTTCATTGTCACAAAGCAATGGAACATGTTTCACATAAATTCCATAATCTTTAAGAGTTTGGGTCATCCAAAGTAATTGAGCACAACATGAACCAGCGACAATGTATTTCGCTTCGGCCGTAGATAAGGATACCGAGTTTTGTTTCTTGGAGGACCAAGATACAAGAGATCTACCAAGAAATTGACAAGTACCCAAAGTGGACTTTCTATCAACCTTGTCTCCGGCATAGTCCGAGTCGGAGTAGCCAACAAGATCGAAAGAGGCCCTCTTAGGATACCAAATGCCAAAATTTGGTGTATAGATTAAGTATTTTACTATCCTTTTCACGGCCTTAAGATGACATTCTTTAGGAGCAGCTTGATATCGTGCACACATGCACACACTTAGCATAATATCGGGACGTGAAGCACATAGATATAACAATGAACCAATCATAGAGCGATAAACCTTTTGATCAACCGGTTCACCATCTTTGGTCAAGTCAAGATGTCCATTAGTAGGCATGGGTGTAGACATACCTTTGCATTCTTGCATATTGAACTTCTTGAATAAGTCCTTGGTGTACTTAGTTTGAGAAACAAAAGTACCTTCCTTAGTTTGCTTGATTTGCAACCCAAGAAAGAATTTGAGTTCACTCATCATAGACATCTCAAACTTCTCCAACATTAGCTTCCCAAACTTTTCACTAAAATGAGGGTTAGTTGAACCAAATATAATATCATCAACATAAATTTGGCACACAAATAGTTCTCCATTAACCCTTTTAGTAAAAAGTGTAGAATCAATTTTCCCAATTTCAAAGCCTTTTTCAATAAGGAACTTGGTCAAGCATTTATACCATGCTCTAGGAGCTTGTTTAAGACCATAAAGAGATTTGTGAAGTTTGTAAACATGATTGGGTTTCCTAGGATTGACAAAGCCGGGAGGTTTCTTAACATAAACTTCCTCCTCTATTTCACCATTTAGAAAAGCACTTTTAATGTCCATTTGGTACAAGGTGATATCATGGTGATTAGCATAGGCAAGTAAGATGTGAATGGACTCAAGTCTAGCAACGGGGGCGTAAGTCTCACCATATACGATACCTTCGACTTGCGTGTAGCCTTGGGCGACGAGACATGCTTTGTTGCGAACTACTTGTCCATCTTCATCTTGCTTGTTGCAAAACACCCATTAGGTACCGATGATGTTGTGGTTGTTGTCGGGCTTCTCAACCAATGTACAAACTTGGTTCCTCTCAAAGTTGTGTAGCTCTTCATGCATAGCATTTATCCAATTCGGATCTTCCAATTCTTCTTCGACCTTCATAGGTTCAATGCTAGAGATGAAAGAATAGTTTTCACAAAAGATAGCTAAACGAGTTTTAGAGCGAGTGATTCTCTCGGTTTGAATATCATTGTAGATTTGCTCGACGGGATGATCTTTAGAAACTCTTGCTCGAACTCGTGAAAGCTTTTGCTTGGGTCTTCGGTGAACATCTTCTTCATCTTGTTCTTCTTCTTGGCCTTCTTCATTGTTGGCGTTGTTGTTCTCTTGTCGTGGTGGAGAAGGAGGTTGTTGACGTTCATCTTGATGCACTTCCTCGTTTTCTTGATCTTGGTGTGTCCCACTTGTGGATGCTTCTGTATCAACTCTTGGTTCACCTTGTCGTGAGGTACAAGCTTCCACTTAGACGGACGAGGTACTCTCCTTCACCTCCGTTGGACGGACCTTGCCAATAGACAAGTCTTGGATTGCTTCCGAAGGATCTTTGTCTCCTACATAAATTGGCAATTGCTCTACTTGCGAGCCGTTAGATTCATCAAACTTCACATCTACCGTCTCTTCAACATTTCGGGTAAAATTGTTGTAGAGACGGTATGTGTGAGAATTTGAGCCATAACCTAGTAGGAAACCTTCATGAGACTTAGGAGCAAATTTAGAACGACGATGCTTATCAAGAATGTAGCACTTTGAGCCGAATACTCGAAAGTATCCAACTTGGGGTTTGTTACCGGTGAGGAGCTCGTATGCCGTCTTGCCGAGTAGCTTGTGAAGATACAGGCGATTTGTTGCATGACAAGTTGTCTCAACCGCTTCTGCCTAAAAGTGCTTCGTCGTCTTGAACTCATCAAGAATTGTTCTCGCCATTTTGATGAGCGTTCGGTTCTTCCTCTCAACAACTCCATTTTGTTGAGGTGTGTACGTAGCCGAGAACTTGTGTGAAATCCCTTCTTCGTCAAGAAAGGTGTCCACATTTGCGTTCTTGAACTCCGTTCCGTTGTCACTGCGAACCTTCTTGATCTTCACTTGAAATTGATTTTGGGCCTTCCTAGCGAAGTTTTTGAAGATCTTTTGGACCTGTGATTTATCATCGGGAAAGAACACCCACGTAAATCTTGAAAAATCATAAACTATAACTAGACCAAAAGAATTTCCACCGAGACTCTTGTAGGAGTTGGGACCAAAGAGATCCATATGAAGTATCTCGAGTGGCCTCTTTGTGGTCATGATGTTCTTCACGGGATGCCTTCCTCCAACCTGTTTACCTGCCTAACAAGCACTGCAAAGTCTATCCTTATCAAATATGACATCATTAACTCCAAGGATATGATTTCCCTTAATAAGCTTGTCAAGGTTTCGCATACCAACATGACCTAATCGTCTATGCCATAACCAACCTTTTGAGGATTTAGCAATGAAGCAAGTTTTAGGTTGAGCCTTTTTAGTGAAATCAACAATGTATAGATCACCTCTACGTACACCGGTAAAGACCATTTTATGATTGTCTCGACGAAACACTTGGCAATCTACTTCAGTAAATAGGACATTGAAACCGAAATCAGCATGTCTAGATACTGAAAGTAAGTTGTACCCAAGAGATTCAACGAGCATGACATTTTGTATGGAGCTATCATGTGATATGGCCACCTTACCGAGGCCAACCACCATACCCTTTGAGTTGTCACCGAAAGTGACATACTTTCGAGGACTATCATTATCAGCAAGCTCACGGAACATGTCTTTATCTCGGGTCATGTGATCGGTACATCCACTATCAGGAACCCATTCCTTTCCTCCTGATATATATCCCCGAAGATTTGCCATGAGACCAAAATGTCTCATTGCATCATCAAGATCGAAGTCACTATCATCATCCTCATCATAGTATCCATGTTCAACATCGTCATGTGGTGGATCAAATCCTAGAGAGGGTGATTCGTTAGAGTGAGTTTGACAATGATCTTGTCTATGAATTCCTATAGCTTCGGAAATAATGTCACTAATAATACCAATATTTCCTTTGGCATGCATAAGGTTTGTAAGTTCAAATAGACGATCACCAAACATAGGATCACTAGTATTCATTTTAGTCAAAGCAATAGACTTATGGAGAATTTCATCAAGATTTTTCAAGGAATAATCTGGAAATCGTTCCTCAAGAAATTTCCATATAGTATAGGCACACTTAAAAGTAGGCAAACATCCAATAAAGTTTCTAGGCAATCCTCTAAGGATAAGTTCGGCAGTTCTAAGATTCCTAACCATGTCAATAGACTCATCATGGGTTGGATGCGTAGGGTCAACATAAGGTGCACAAGGGCTAGCAATGTACTTGTTCAAATGATATTGATTGAAAATTACAAGCATCTCATTTTTCCATTCATGAAAATACTCTCCATCAAGAATAGGCAATCTATGTCTAAGACTCCCCAAAGTAGACTCATCCATCTTCCTCCAATGGTGATTAAACCAAGGCAATGGAGACCAATGCTCTGATACCACTTGTAGGACCTTGAGAGGAGGTGTCTAGAGGGGGTGATTAGACACTAAGTACCAAAGTTGCAGTTTTTAACCTTTTTAAAGTTTAAGTGTAGTTTAGGCACAAGTTTAACATTCACAACACATATCAAGCAAGCATGCAAAGAGTGTATGATCAGCGGAAAGTAAAGCATGCAACTTGCAAGAATGTAAAGGGAAGGGTTTGGAGGATTCAAACGAAATTGGAGACACGGATGTTTTTGGCGTGGTTCCGATAGGTGGTGCTATCGTACATCCACGTTGATGGAGACTTCAACCCACGAAGGGTAACGGTTGCGTGAGTCCACGGAGGGCTCCACCCACGAAGGCTCCACGAAGAAGCAACCTTGTCTATCCCACCATGGCTGTCGCCCACGAAGGACTTGCCTCACTACCAGTAGATCTTCACAAAGTAGGCGATCTCCTTGCCCTTACAAACTCCTTGGTTCAACTCCACAATGTTGTCGGAGGCTCCCAAGTGACACCTAGCCAATCTAGGAGACACCACTCTCCAAGAAGTAACAAATGGTGCGTTGATGATGAACACCTTGCTCTTGTGCTTCAAATGATAGTCTCCCCAACACTCAACTCTCTCTCATAGGATTTGGATCTGGTGGAAAGAGGGTTTGCGTGGAAAGAAACTTGGGGAAGGCTAGAGATCAAGATTCATATGGTAGGAATGGAATATCTTGGCCTCAACACATGAGTAGGTAGTTCTCTCTTAGAAATAGGATGTTGGAAGTGTAGGTTCATTCTGATGGCTCTCTCCACGAATGAAGAGGAGGTGGAGGGGTATATATATCCTCCACACAAAATCTAACCGTTACACACAATTTGCCAAACTCGGTGGGGCCGAATTGAGAAACTCGATCGGACCGATTCAGCAAATCTAGTGACCGTGAGGATTTTCGGTGGGACCGAAATGCAACTCAGTAGGACCGATTCGGTTAGGGTTAGGGCATAACGTAATCTCGGTAAGACCAATTACACAAACTCGATGGGACCGATTTTCGTAATAAGCTTTCCAGAGAGTTGGTTAGGCAAACTCGGTTGGACCGATTACTCAAACTCGGTGGGACCGATTTGGTAATAAGTTAACCAGAAAGTTTGCATTGTAATCTCGGTAGTACAGATTGCTCAAACTTGGTAAGACCGATTTTTATAATGGACATACATAGAGAGATTACAATCCCATCTCGGTGAGACCGAGATCCCTACCGGTGAGACCGATTTGCCTAGGGTTTGTGGCAGTGGCTAAGACATCCAAACTCGGTGGCGCCGGATAGGAAGAATCAGTGGGGCCGAGTTTGACTTTAGGTTTAGGACATATGTGGAAGTGGGAAAGTAGTTGAGGGTATTTGGAGCATATCACTAAGCACTTGAAGCAAGAGGCTCATTAAGCAACAGCACATCCCTTCTTGATAGTATTGGCTTTTCCTATAGACTCAATGTGATCTTGGATCACTAAAATGTAAAATGAAGAGTCTTGAGCTTTAAGCTTGAGCCAATCCTTTGTCCTTAGCATCTTAAAGGAGTTCCCACATCCTTTAGTCCATGCCACTCCATTGTTGAACTTATCTGAAACATACTGGATAAAAATGTTAGTCCAAAAAGAGATATGTTGACATTGATTACCAAAACCACCTGGGGAGCACTTGTGCTTTCAATAAGGCAAGCAAATTTTTAGCAGCAAGGAAATAAAAGATCAACATAAGCTGGAAGTATATAGCGATGGAGGCTTACGAAAGTATTAAGAACCATAAACATGCACGAAGGCATGACAAAAATTGAGAGGTTTTTCTACCCTATTACAAGACTCCCCGAGTCTGAATAGTGAAGCATTGTTTTCGCAAAGTCATAAACGCCTGGCGGTTCACGCCGTTGGTTGGATTGAAGATTCCGGATTATCCTTCTCCGCTTCTCCGTCGGCTGCCATGTCCTGGAAGGTTGACGAGGCCCAGTCAGTGCCACTCAAGGCTTCAAACTCAGCTTCATCATCTATTAAACCGGCTGGGTCCACTTCAGGGGCAAAGTTATGCTTATGAGTTGGAGGGATCAGGTTGACTTCATCATAGTGAGGTGTTGGAACTCTCCGGTTCTCACTATCATAGCCCGGCTGATACTTGGTAAGATCAGTATCGTTCCCAATAAGAGTAGCCATGGGGCATATATCTTTGACATAGGCGGCAAAATCCTGTTCATCAAATACGGTCCCATCCTCTTTCGGACTCGGGTATCCAAGAGCGAGGTCGGACGGGTCTAGTTCTGGAATCCATGCTTTCGTCCGGCTCAAAGCGGCTATGGCCCCGGCTCTTGCGGACGCCCGCCTTAGATCTTGGATCCGTTGAGGTAGCACAGCAAGCCGCTTCAGCACGTCTTGCAGGAGGTGAGGAACGTCATTTGATAAAGCTACAACGGCAAAAGCACGTTGTGTCCCAGTGTAAAGCTGTTCCACTAGAGTATAAACCGCCTTCAGCTTGATCAACATGTTCTGCTTGAGGTTTGTGCTCCTGGGGCCTGCATTATTAAACATAAGGTGAGCCGGAGGTGACAATTGAAGTAATCATTGAAAGAAGGTTTGCAAAGTTTAAAGTTTATATGAGTAACTTACCAAAGATTGCTGAGACCATTTGAGATATTTGGCGCTTTAAGCCGGACAGCTCTGCTGTTGCTTCTGCAAGCAATGCCTGTCCCGTCTAGGCCCGGGTCACCAGTGAAGCCTTTTCATCAGCCCAGATTTTCTTCTCCACCTCAAAATTCTTCTTCAACTTCTCTTGTTCAGAGACGCTGAATTCAAATTTGGAGTTGGCCTTTTGAATTTCAAGTTCTTGAGCTGTCAGACGGCTCTTCAGGTCAGCAATCTCTGACTCAAATTGACTTATGGTGGCCTACATTGATGCCGGGTTATAGTCAGTATCATGGTAAGATAACATTAAGTCCCAAGCAGTTTGCAAGCAAAGATACTTGACACTAGGGGGATAATGTATGCTGAAGAATTTTTACTTACAATGCCGGTTCTTGGAAATCAAGTCCCAAGCACTTTGCAAGCAAAGATACTTGACACTTGGTGGCTAATGTGTATCGCAAGTTCAAGGTATCATGTTACAACCGGGTTACATATCTTTTTTCTAAACCAGACAAAGCAGTGCTAAGCAGTTTTCTAAGTCTACAACATATTTATTCATAAGCAATAGACTTGGGGGCTGATACAGTAAGTATGATTAAGAAAACTAGCATAAGTTATACCTCAGATTTTTGCTATATTTGCTTCACCATGTCAATTTCTAGGTCATGGCTGCTGTGTACTTGATTGAGATAGCCAGAGACTATCTCTCCAATGCTCAAATGAGTATAGTCAGCAATGTCTAGCTTGGCCTTTCGGCATTCCAGAAGCTCCTCCTTAGCATAGCACTTGGCAAGGACAGTGGGCCGCCCCGGCTCAAAAAACTGAGTCTTCAGAATCTCATCTTCCGGATCAATTGTCATGGTCGGGCTAGGAGCTTCCGGGTTATCAGAGCTGTTGAGAGTATCTTCAGCGGGTGGATCAGAGGTTGGTGCTGGAATTTTATAAGCTTGTTCAGGCGGCGGCTGATGGGTAGAGCTGTCAGGAGGATGGCTTACTCTTTTTTGCGACCGGGTCTTGGGACGGCTTACTCTTTTTTGCCCTCTTACTAGGCTTCACTTGCACGCTGTTGACAAAGGCAGAAGGATGAGTACAAAAGCATGAGTAAGGTAAAGCATAAGGTAAACAAAATTACATTACCCGGGGGCATTTTTGAAAGCCGGCATGTTAGATTGCATAGACTCGCCGGAGGAAGGAGAGGTATCCTGATAATTGGAGTCAGATGAATTGAGAGGTTGACAAATTAAACCCGCCAAAGGTAAAACAGAACGTAAATCGGAGATAACCTCAGTCCAACGCTTCTTGGTTATGTCAGGTAAGACGAAGGAGAGCTCTATATCCTTGCTGGTCCGGGTCTGCCTCCGGCTTTCAAATTGATGTTGCTTCAAAAGAAATTGAGGATCTTGGTAAGCTAAAGGATGTGAAAATCTTACTTTCCGGGTTACTCTTCGAATTTTCCAATGCAACGGGGGCTCGGAGTCGGAGGAGATTATAGTTACCTCTTCCTCGACATCTTGGCTGTTCCCCGTGTCTTCCTGAAAAGATTTAATGTCAGTAAGGTGATGATAAAGAGTCAAGGGAGTTGAAAGTTACCTCTTTTTCATCATCATCAGTATCATCAAGTTTAAACATATCTGAAGCGCTTGGCTTCCTCTTCTTCGAAGTTCCAGTCTTGGCGGTTTTCCTTTCGGGTCTTTTTGCCGCTCTGGCTTGTTTGGCCGCCTCATGGTCATACTTGACCTTCCAGAAGTTGTCATCGGCATGTGAAAAAAGATAAGGGGTTATGAGTAAAAGCAAGGTGTAATATAGTAAAGAAGTATTCATTGAGGTTGATGACTCACTGCGGGGGCCGGGTTCTTCTTGCAGAAAGGAAGTAAGCCAAAGGCATTACTATTCACCGTGCCCTCTTTCAACAACGTTTGGGTCGTAGCCTCCACCACATCATCTGGTAAGTCGTCGGGACTATGACACTGTGGGTCATTCTTCTCGCCTGAGTAAGTGCACATTAAGCCGGGGCGGCGGCTTAACGAAAGCACTCGCCAAGTGACCCATACTCAGACCAGGTCGATGCCGTCTAAGCCATTTCCCAAAAGAGCTTTGATTTTTCTAATGGTGGTAGCGAGTGGCAGACGTTCAACAACAGTCAGTTTATCCGGCAGCGGGTGGTTGGATTCAAGGCGCAAGGCGCGGAAGCCGGGCAGAGGATTTTCCTCAGCCGGAGAAGTGTCCTGGCAGTAGAACCACGTCTGATTCCAATCCTTTGGATGACTCGGCAGTTCAGCATAAGGAAAAAGGCAGTCTCTCCGCCGCTGAATCGAGATTCCACAAAGTTCAAGACTGGGCCCATTGGCATGTTCATTCTACCGGTTTAAATAAAATAGCTCTCTGAACAAAAGTAGATTGGGCTCTTCTCCCAGGTACACTTCGCAGAAAACTTGGAACTTGCTGATATTTGACACGGAGTTGGCTCCAATGTCTTGAGGTTTGAGGTCAAAGAAATGCAAAACATCCCTGAAGAATTTTGAACCGGGTGGAGCAAATCCCCGGCTCATATGATCCACAAAAACTATCACCTCCCCTTCTTTGGGCTGAGGTTTCTCCTCGGACAAGTCAGGGGCACGATAAAACATGACCTCCTTCTTGGGCAGGTGACCAGACTTTAGAAATTCAGACAATTTGCTTTATGTGACAATGGATTGGACCCAATTACAGGTCACAGGAGCCTTGGGAGCCTTAGGTGCCATGGTGTAAGTGGAAGCCTATGACAAAATAAGAAGCTCTGGTTCAACTTTAATCCGGAAGTAAAATATTTTTAAGTTTATTCAGAATGACGGCTTAAGACAGGGCCTAATGACATATAGGTAACTACACAATGATATTTAAGCCGCTACAGGTATCATGGGCAGTTAACTTTTCTTAAAGTTGCCGGAAGCAAGCAAGACTGACGATCGGTGCTGTCATAAACCGGCTACATAGATTACCATGGTTAAACAAATTCGGCAGAGGCAGTTTTTTGACTAAGTGTGGAACAAACAAGTTTCACAAGTTTCAACTATTCTTTTGGAAATGCTCTAAAAAGAAAAATTTCTAGATCTAAAAACCAGTACAGAGAAATTCATATACTCGAAGGAGGCCTTTAAATAAGGGAAGTGAGATCTGTTTCTGTTCAAGATGGATGCGGAACAGCTACCGCAGTAGTTCTAGCTATCTAAAGATCAAAAAGGAGCACGGGAAAGGAAAAACATCAAGGGTTCACCGCGAGCGGCGAAGAATATCAACGAACTAGAAGAAGCTCCAATGCAAATCTAAGAAAGAGAAAGAAGGGAACTTACGGATGTGGACGGGCTGCGGAGGTTCGCCGTTTATTTCTGGTTAGATTTGGGTTGATGCAGCGGCCTGAGTTGGTGAAGACAAGAGCTCAACGACGGCGGCGGCGGAGCTCGGGTGGCAGAGATATAGCGAGAGGTAGAGGATGACCGAAAGGGGGGAGAATGGAAGACCTAGGTCGTGCCTACTTATAAGGGAAGACCGACTAAGATGGCACGAGAAACGAGGAGACCAAACATTATTTTCCATCGGCCCCGATGCCTCGGTTTTCGGAACGGTCAGTAAAAACAAAGATCCGTTGAAGGATATGGTGGAGTAAAATATGAATTTAAGTAAAGATGACGTCACGGCGGGTTAACGCGGATCCAGAAGATGACGTCATGGTGGGTTAAAAACCTTTGCACAGTCAAAAGGCAGAAGGTTTATTTCTTAAGTTATTTTAAGATTGAAGATGGCGGTTCAAATCAATGTGGGGCCTAATGTTGGGGATATAACTATCCGTGTAAGCCGCCCAGGAGGGGCCGGGTTATGCAAAGAAGACTCACCAGAAAGAAGCCCAAGACCAAGCATGAAGATGGTGGTTCAATAAAGGGTCTAAGGCCCACAGGCGGCTTAAGGCCCATAGTGGTAAACCGCCATGATGACATGACTTGTAACATAAGGTAGAATTAACTAGTCACCGAGTCGGACACTGTCTATGAGCCGGCCGGGACTCTGTAGGCCGCAGGGTGTCCACCCGTGTATATAAGGGGACGACCCGCTGGCGGTTTAGGGCAAGAAACATCTCGTCGAGAACCAGGCAAAGCGTATCTCGCTCCCTGGTTATCGAAACCTCAAGCAATACCAACCCAACTAGACGTAGGCCTTACCTTCACCGTAAGGGGCCGAACTAGTATAACTCTCTCTTGTCCTTTGTCCCAATTAATACCTTTAAGCTTCCTAGTTGCGATGGCTCCACGACTAAGTCCTTGCAAGAGGACATCTGCCGTGACAATTCCACGACAATGTGTATATGTGGCATACAGTTGATCCATCTGACCTGTTTGTGATGGAATAAGCCGTGTGTGTTGTGGGCAAACGCTTGCTAGTGTACAACCGTTTGCGATTAATGAGTTCATCACCGACGGGTTCCCTAATGTGGTCCTTGTTCATCTCATCATCATCTACTTCTTGTGCTAGATCGATGTTCCTTTATATTGTAAGTTTCCATTAATTGATGGTGTTCTATGAACACGCCACAGTTTCCCGCCATTTCATCACCTGTTTCCCACCACCCAGCGATATTGCACATAAGCCTAGGCGCGGCGCGATGCACGGAGTCAAGAAGCACAGCCTGTAGTACTTCACCTTTTCCAAGCGTGCCAACGCACCAAAGCGCCACATCTGCCATCAACCTCGTCGACGAGGAAAACCAGAAGGCGGAACGGCCCATCGAGGCTGCGGCTCTCCCCGACAATGCAATGGACGATGTCGTGATGCGCTGATACGTCCATTTTGCATCATGCTTTTATATCAATATTTATTGCATTATGGGCTATTATTACATATTATGTCACAATACTTATGGTTGTTCTCTCTTATTTTACAAGGTTTACCATGAAGAGGGAGAATGCCGGCAGCTGGGATTCTGGATGGAAAAGGAGCAAATATTGGAAACCTATTCTGCACAGCTCCAAAAATCCTGAAACTCCACAGAAGTCACTTTTGGCATTAATAAGAATTATTGAGTGAAGAAAATACCAGAGGGGGCCCACACCCTGGCCAGGAGGGTGGGGGGCGCCCCCCCTACTGGGCGCCCCCCTACTGGGCACGCCCCCCTATCTCCTGGTCACCCTGTTGGCCCTATGGTGCCCATCTTCTGCTATATGAAGGCTTTTACCCTGGAAAAAATCAGAAGCAAGCTTACGGGACAAAACTCCGCCGCCACGAGGCGGAACCTTGGCGGAACCAATCTAGGTCTCCGGCAGAGCTGTTCTGCCCGGGAAACATCCCTCCGGGAGGGGGAAATCATCACCATCATCATGAACAACGATCCTCTCATCGGGAGGGGGTCAATCTCCATCAACATATTCACCAGCACAATCTCCTCTCAAAACCCTAGTTCACCTCTTGTATCCAATCTTGTATCAAAACCACAAATTGGTACGTGTGGGTTGCTAGTAGTGTTGATTACTCCTTGTAGTTGATGCTAATTGGTTTACTTGGTGGAAGTTCATATGTTCAGATCCTTAATGCATATTAATACTCCTTTGATCATGAACACTAATATGCTTGGTGAGTAGTTACGTTTGTTCCTGAGGACTTGGGTGAAGTCTTGCTATTAGTAGTCATGTGAATTTGGTATTCTTTTGACATTTTGATCAGATGTATGTTGTCTCTCCTCTAGTGGTGTTATGTGAGCGTTGACTACATGACACTTCACCATTATTTGGGCCTAGAGGAAGGCATTGGGAAGTATTAAGTAGATGATGGGTTGCTAGAGTGACATAAGCTTAAACCCTAGTTTATGCGTTGCTTCGTAAGGGGCTGATTTGGATCCACTAGTTTAATGCTATGGTTAGGTTTACCTTAATACTTCTTTTGTAGTTGCGGATGCTTGCAATAGGGGTTAATCATAAGTGGGATGCTTGTCCAAAAAAGAGCAGTACCCAAGCACCGATCCACCCACATATGAAATTATTAAAGTACTGAACGCGAATCATATGAGCGTGATGAAAACTAGCTTGACGATAATTCCCATGTGTCCTCCGGAGCGCTTTTCTCATTATAAGAGATTCTCCAGGCTTGTACTTTCCTACAAAAAGGATTGGGCCACCTTTCTGCACTTTATTTACTTTCATTGCTTGTTACACGTTACAAATTATCTTATCAAAAAACTATCTGTTACCTACAATTTCAGTGCTTGCAGAGAATACCTTACTGAAAACCGCTTGTCATTTCCTTCTGCTCCTTGTTGGGTTCAACACTCTTACTTATCGAAAGGACTATGATAGATCCCCTATACTTGTGGGTCATCAAGACTCTTTTCTGGCGCCGTTGCCGGGGAGTGAGGTGCCTTTAGTGAGTGGAACTTGGTAAGGATTTATATAGTGTGCTGAAATTTTCTGTCACTTGTTACTATGGAAACTAATCCTTTGAGGGGCTTGTTTGGGCTATCTTCACCCCGACCAGTAGAGCAAAGACTTGCTCCTCAACCTACCGAACCTACTGAAAATGTTTACTTTGATATTCCTTCGGGTATGATAGAGAAACTGCTAGCTAATCCCTTTGCAATAGATGGAACATTGCATCCCGATTTACACCTTATCTTTGTGGATGAAGTTTGTGGATTATTTAAGCTTGCAGGTATTCCCGAGGATGTTGTTAAGAGGAAGGTCTTCCCTTTATCTTTTCAGGGAGACGCATTGAGATGGTATAGGCCATGAGATGATACGGGGTCTTGGAACTATAGACGATTGAAGTTGGAATTTCACCAGAAGTTCTATCCTATGCATCTTGTTCATCGTCATCGTAATTACATATATAATTTCTAGCCTCGCGAAGGAGAAAGCATCGCTCAAGCTTGGGGAGGCTTAAGTCAGTGATATATTCATGCCCCAATCATGAGCTCTCAAGAGATATGATTATTCAAAAAAATTATGCTCGGCTTTCTCTCAATGATCGCACCATTCTCGATACTTCTTGTGCTAGTTCTTATATGCTGAAGACTACTGAATTCAAGTGGGATTTATTGGAAAGAATTAAACGCAACTCTAAAGATTGGGGTTCCGATGATGGTAAGGAGTCAGGTATAACACCTAAGTTTCATTGTGTTAAATCTTTTATGGATACCGATGCTTTTCATGGATTTAGCGATAAATATGGACTTGACTCTGAGATAGTACCTGCCTTTTCTGAATCTTTTGTTACTCACGTTGATCTTCCTAAGGAAAAGTGGTTTAAATATAATCCTCCCACTGAAGTAAAGGTAGTTGCACCTATTACAGTTGAAGAAAAGACTATCACTCATAATGATCCTATTGTTCCCACTACATAATGTTAAGAAACCACCATTTCCTGTTAGGATAAAGGATCATGCTAAAGCTTCAACTGTTGTTCGTAAGAGTAATACTAGAACTTATACACCCCCTGAGCAAATCAAAGTTGAACCTAGTATTGCTATGGTTAAAGATCTCTTGGATGATAATATAGATGGCCATGTTATTTACTTCTGTGGTGAAACTGCTAATATTGCTAGACCAGATGCTACGATACATAGACCTATTGTAGGCATGCCTGTTATTTCTATTAAAATAGGAGATCATTGTTATCATGGCTTATGTGATATGGGTGCTAGTGCTAGTGAAATACCTATTTCCATATATAAAGAAATTATGCATGATATCGCACCCGCTAAATTGGAAGGTATTGATATTACTATTAAACTTTCCAATAGAGATACTATTTCACCAGTTGGGATTGTTAGAGATGTTGAAGTCTTGTGTGGGAAAGTTAAATATCATGCTAATTTTCTTGTTCTTAGTTCCCCACAAGATGACTTTTGTCCCATTTTATGTGGTAGACCCTACTTGAATACTGTAAATGCTAGGATTGATTGTGAAAAGGATATTGTTACAATTGGCTTAGGGGATACGTCTCATGAGTTTAATTTTGCTCAGTTTCGTAGACAACCCCGTGATAAGGAATCACCTAGTAAGGATGAGGTTATTGGTCTTGCTTCTATTGTCGTTCCTCCTACTGATCCGTTGGAACAATATTTGCAAGACCATGAAAATGATTTGTTTATGAATGAAAGAATGGAAATAGATGAAGTATTCCTTCAACAGGGTCCTATACTGAAACACAACTTGCCTGTTGAAATCCTAGGGGATCCTCCTCCACCCAAGGGTGATCCCGTGTTTGAGCTCAAAACTTTACATGATAATCTTAAATATGCTTATGTTGATGAAAAGAAGATATATCCTGTTATTATTAGTGCTAACCTTTCAGAGCAAGAAGAGGAAACATTATTGAAAACTCTGAAGAAGCACTATGCTGCTATCGGATATACTCTGGATGATCTTAAGGGCATTAGTCCCACTCTATGTCAACACAAAATTAAATTGGAGAAAGATGCCAAACCAGTTAGAGATCCTCAACGGCGGTTAAATCCTAAGATGAAAGAATTGGTAAGAAAGGAGATACTAAAGCTCCTTGAGGCAGGTATAATATATCCCGTTGCTGATAGTGATTGGGTAAGTCCTGACCATTGCGTCCCCAAGAAAGGAGGTATTACTATCGTCCCTAATGATAAAGATGAATTGATCCCGCAAAGAATTATTACAGGTTATAGGATGGTAATTGATTTTCGTAAATTAAATAAAGCTACTAAGAAAGATCATTACCCTTTACCTTTTATTGATCAAATGCTAGAAAGACTATCCAAACATACACATTTCTTCTTTCTAGATGGTTATTCTAGTTTCTCTCAAATACTTGTGTCAGCGGAGGATCAATCAAAAACTACTTTTACTTGCCCTTTCGGTACTTTTGCTTATAGAAGTATGCCTTTTGGTTTATGTAATGCACCTGCTACCTTTCAAAGATGCATGATGGCTATATTCTTTGACTTTTGTGAAAAGATTTGTGAGGTATTCATGGATGACTTCTCCATTTATGGATCCTATTTTGATGATTGATCGAGCAACCTTGATCGAGTTTTGCAGAGATATGAAGACACTAGTCTCGTCTTGAATTGCGAAAAGTTCCACTTTATGGTTAATGAAGGCATTGTCTTGGGGCATAAGATTTCTGAGAGAGGTATTGAAGTTGATAAAGCTGAAGTTGATGTTATTGAAAAGATGCCATGTCCCAAGGACATTAAAGGTATAAGAAGTTTCCTTGGTCATGCCGGTTTTTATAGGAGGTTCATTAAGGACTTTTCTAAAATCTCTAGGCCTCTGACTAATTTATTGCAAACCGCTTGTCATTTCCATCTGCTCCTCCTTGGGTTCGACACTCTTACTTATAGAAAGGACTACAATAGATCCCCTATACTTGTGTGTCATCATGCGCGTCATCACCAGGGTTGAGCAGACCTTTGGTGCATAGCGCTTCAGCACCGCGGACCAAGATAGGCATGTCAGCACCGAGAAGCTACAGCTCGCTGCACAACATGATCGATGGCGCGCCGCAGAGCAAGCTAGGCACGTCCGCGCTCATAGGCTGCGGCTCACCGCATGGCGAGAGCGTTGGAGCACTGCAGAGCAAGAGGCACAGCGTGCCGCATAGCAAGAGCCGATCCATCGGCGCTTGCGTGCTTTCGACAGGGCGTCACAGATGGGTACACGTCCCGTTAGTACCCCCATTAATCACCAGGAGTGGGCACACACTAGTAGAAAAGAGGGCTTTGGTCCACCCCCAGTTAGCCCATTAGTCCCGGTTCAGTCTAGAACCGGGACTAATGGGGCATTAGTCCCGGTTCGTGCGCCCAGGGGCCACATGGGCCCTTTTTTCCGGTTCGTCTGGACCTTTTAGTCCCGGTTGGTGCCACGAACCGGGACTAAAGGGTGCGATACCCATTAGTCCCTATTCGTGGCACCAACCAGGACTAACCCTTTAGTCCCGGTTCGTGCCACGAACCGGTACTAATGGGGTTTGAGGCATTAGTACCGGTTCATGGCACGAACAGGTACTAAAGGTCCCATTTTCACACTCCACCCCCCCCTGTGGATTGCCTTTTCAGTTTTAAAAAAAATAAAAGAAAATGATGTAAATGTCAAAAAAAAATAAGTTTCCCATGTGATATATGGTCTAGTTGTTGGGAAAATTTACAAATATGAATTTCGACTTTATTTGCAAAATCTCTCTAGAATTTAGTAAAATGGGCATAACTTTTGCATACGAACTCGGATGAAAAAGTTTTTTATATGAAAAATCTCTCTAGAATTTAGTAAAATGGGTAGACACTTCTTTAATACTGTAAATGCTAGGATTGATTGTGAAAAGGATATTGTTACAATTGGCTTAGGGGATACGTCTCATGAGTTTAATTTTGCTAAGTTTCATAGACAACCCCGTGATAAAGAATCACCTAGTAAGGATGAGGTTATTGGTCTTGCTTCTATTGTCGTTCCTCCTACTGATCCGTTAGAACAATATTTGCTAGACCATGAAAATGATTTGTTTATGAATGAAAGAAGGGAAATAGATGAAGTATTCCTTCATCAGGGTCCTATACAGAAACACAACTTGCCTGTTGAAATCTTAGGGGATCCTCCTCCACCCAAGGGTGATCCCGTGTTTGAGCTCAACCTTTACCAGATAATCTTAAATATGCTTATGTTGATGAAAAGAAGATATATCCTGTTATTATTAGTGCTAACTTTTCAGAACAAGAAGAGGAAACATTATTGAAAACTCTGAAGAAGCACCATGCTGCTATCAGATATACTCTGGATGATCTTAAGGGCATTAGTCCCACTCTATGTCAACACAAAATTAAATTGGAGAAAGATGCCAAACCAGTTAGAGATCCTCAACGGCGGTTAAATCCTAAGATGAAAGAAGTGGTAAGAAAGGAGATATTAAAGCTCCTTGAGGCAGGTATAATATATCCCGTTGCTGATAGTGATTGGGTAAGTCCTGACCATTGCGTCCCCAAGAAAGGAGGTATTACTATCGTCCCTAATGACAAAGATGAATTGATCCCGCAAAGAATTATTACAGGTTATAGGATGGTAATTGATTTTCGTAAATTAAATAAAGCTACTAAGAAAGATCATTACCCTTTACCTTTTATTGATCAAATGCTAGAAAGACTATCCAAACATACACATTTCTTCTTTCTAGATGGTTATTCTGGTTTCTCTCAAATACTTGTGTCAGCGGAGGATCAATCAAAAACTACTTTTACTTGCCCTTTCGGTACTTTTGCTTATAGAAGTATGCCTTTTGGTTTATGTAATGCACCTGCTACCTTTCAAACATGCATGATGGCTATATTCTTTGACTTTTGTGAAAAGATTTGTGAGGTATTCATGGATGACTTCTCCATTTATGGATCCTCTTTTGATGATAGATCGGGCAACCTTGACCGAGTTTTGCAGATATGTGAAGACACTAGTCTCGTCTTGAATTGTGAAAAGTGCCACTTTATGGTTAATGAAGGCATTGTCTTGGTGCATAAGATTTCTGAGAGAGGTATTGAAGTTGATAAAGCTGATGTTGACGCTATTGAAAAGATGACATGTCCCAAGGACATTAAAGGTATAAGAAGTTTCCTTGGTCATGCTGGTTTTTATAGGAGGTTCATTAAGGACTTTTCTAAAATCTCTAGGCCACTGACTAATTTATTGCAAACCGCTTGTCATTTCCTTCTGCTCCTCCTTGGGTTCGACTCTCTTACTTATGGAAAGGACTACAATAGATCCCCTATACTTGTGTGTCATCATGCGCGTCATCACCAGGGTTGAGCAGACCTTTGGTGCATAGCGCTTCAGCACCGCGGACCAAGATAGGCATGTCAGCACCGAGAAGCTGCAGCTCGCTGCACAACATGATCGATGGCGCGCCGCAGAGCAAGCTAGGCACGTCCGCGCTGATAGGCTGCGGCTTGCCGCATGGCGAGACCGTTGGAGCGCCGTAGAGCAAGAGGCACAGCGTGCCACATAGCAAGAGCGGATCCATCGGCGCTTGCGTGCTTTCGACAGGGCGTCACAAATGGGTACACGTCCCGTCAGTACCCCCATTAATCACCAGGAGTGGGCACACACTAGTAGAAAAGAGGGCATTGGTCCACCCCGGGTTAGCCCATTAGTCCCGGTTCAGTCTAGAACTGGGACTAATGGGGGCATTAGTCCCGGTTCGTGCGCCCAGGGGCCACGTGGGTCATTTTTCCCGGTTCGTCTGGACCTTTTAGTCCCAGTTGGTGCCACGAACCGGGACTAAAGGGTGCGATGCCCATTAGTCCCGGTTCGTGGCACCAACCGGGACTAAAGGGTTAGACCTCTAGTCCCGGTTCGTGCCACGAACCGGTACTAATGGGGTTTGAGGCATTAGTACCGGTTCATGGCACGAACCGGTACTAAAGGTCCCATTTTCAAACTCCACCCCCCCCCTGTGGATAGCCTTTTCAGTTTTTTAAAAAATAAAAGAAAATGATGAAAATGTCAAAAAAAATAAAAGAAAATAAGTTTCCCATGTGATATATGGTCTAGTTGTTGGGAAAATCTACAAATATGAATTTCGACTTTATTTGCAAAATCTCTCTAGAATTTAGTAAAATGGGCATAACTTTTGCATACGAACTCGGATGAAAAAGTTTTTTATATGAAAAATCTCTCTAGAATTTAGTAAAATGGGTAGACCCTTCTTGAATAATGTAAATGCTAGGATTGAATGTGAAAAGGATATTGTTACAATTGGCTTAGGGGATATGTCTCATGAGTTTAATTTTGCTAAGTTTCGTAGACAACCCCGTGATAAAGAATCACCTAGTAAGGATGAGGTTATTGGTCTTGCTTCTATTGCCGTTCCTCCTACTAATCCGTTAGAACAATATTTGCTAGACCATGAAAATGATTTGTTTATGAATGAAAGAAGGGAAATAGATGAAGTATTCCTTCAACAAGGTCCTATACTGAAACACAACTTGCCTGTTGAAATCTTAGGGGATCCTCCTCCACCCAAGGGTGATACCGTGTTTGAGCTCAAACCTTTACCTGATAATCTTAAATATGCTTATGTTGATGAAAAGAAGATATGTCCTTTTATTATTAGTGCTAACCTTTCAGAGCAAGAAGAGGAAACATTACTGAAAACTCTGAAGAACCACCATGCTGCTATCGGATATACTCTGGATGATCTTAAGGGCATTAGTCCCACTCTATGTCAACACAAAATTAAATTGGAGAAAGATGCCAAACCAGTTAGAGATCCTCAACGGCGGTTAAATCCTAAGGTGAAAGAAGTGGTAAGAGAGGAGATACTAAAGCTCCTTGAGGCAGGTATAATATATCCTGTTGCTGATAGTGATTGTGTAAGTCCTGACCATTGCGTCCCCAAGAAAGGAGGTATTACTATCGTCCCTAATGATAAAGATGAATTGATCCTGCAAAGAATTATTACAGGTTATAGGATGGTAATTGATTTCTGTAAATTAAATAAAGCTACTAAGAAAGATCATTACCCTTTACCTTTTATTGATCAAATGCTAGAAAGACTATCCAAACATATACATTTCTCTTTCTAGACGGTTATTCTGGTTTCTCTCAAATACTTGTGTCAGCGGAGGATCAATCAAAAACTACTTTTACTTGCCCTTTCGATACTTGTTCTTATAGACGTATGCCTTTTGGTTTATGTAATGCACCTGCTACCTTTCAAAGATGCATGATGGCTATATTCTTTGACTCTTGTGAAAAGATTTGTGAGGTATTCATGGATGACTTCTCCATTTATGGATCCTCTTTTGATGATTGATTGAGCAACCTTGATCGAGTTTTGCAGAGATGTGAAGACACTAGTCTCGTCTTGAATTGCGAAAAGTGCCAGTTATGGTTAATGAAGGCATTGTCTTGGGGCATAAGATTTCTAAGAGAGGTATTGAAGTTGATAAAGCTGAAGTTGATGGTATTGAAAAGATGCCATGTCCCAAGGACATTAAAGGTATAAGAAGTTTCCTTGGTCATGCCGGTTTTTATAGGAGGTTCATTAACGACTTTTCTAAAATCTCTAGGCCTCTGACTAATTTATTGCAAACCGCTTGTCATTTCCTTCTACTCCTCCTTGGGTTCGACACTCTTACTTATGAAAGGACTACAATAGATCCCCTATACTTGTGTGTCATCATGCGCGTCATCACCAGGGTTGAGCAGACCTTTGGCGCATAGCGCTTCAGTGCCGCGGACCAAGATAGGCATGTCAGCACCGAGAAGCTGCAGCTCGCTGCATAACATGACCGATGGCGCACCGCAGAGCAAGCTAGGCACGTCCGCGCTGATAGGCTGCGGCTCGCCGCATGGCAAGAGTGTTGGACCACCGCAGAGCAAGAGGCACAGCGTGCCGCATAGCAAGTGCGGATCCATCGGCGCTTGCGTGCTTTCGACAGGGCGTCACAGATGGGTACACGTCCCGTCAGTACCTCGATTAATCACCAGGAGTGGGCACACACTAGTAGAAAAGAGGGCTTTGGTCCACCCCGGGTTAGCCCATTAGTCCTGGTGCAGTCTAGAACCGGGACTAATGGGGGCATTAGTCCCGGTTCGTGCGCCCAGGGGCCACGTGGGCCATTTGTCCCAGTTCGTCTGGACCTTTTAGTCCCGGTTGGTGCCACGAACTGGGACTAAAGGGTGCGATGCCCATTAGTCCCGGTTCGTGGCACCAACTAGGACTAAAGGGTTAGACCTTTAGTCCCGGTTCGTGCCACGAACCGGTACTAATGGGGTTTGAGGCATTAGTACCGGTTCATGGCACGA
>NC_057801.1:137100759-137106008 GCF_018294505.1 Triticum aestivum
GTTTAAAAAAAATAAAATAAAATTATGAAAATATCAAAAAAAATAAAAAAAATAAGTTTCCCATGAGATATATGGTCTAGTTGTTGGGAAAATTTACAACTATGAATTTCAACTTTATTTGCAAAATCTCTCTAGAATTTAGTTAAATGGGCATAACTTTTGCATACGAACTCGGATGAAAAAGTTTTTTATATGAAAAATTATCTACTCGAAAAGTTAAACATTTTCAAAATCCTCGTTAAACATTTGCATACAAACCCCGTTAAACATTTTTGAAATCCTCAAAAACCTAATAGAAAGAAGTTACGGAGCTTTTAAGATCTAGAGTGGAAGAAATCGAAAAAAACTCAAACTGTGGTCAAACAACGGTCAAACAATGGTCAGACTAATTATTCTAGAATATTAGTGTTACTAAATAATTATTTCAGGTATTTTGAATTTTGGTCAAATCTGGTCAAACTATGGTCATATTGTGGTCAAACAATGGTCAAACTAATTATTCAAGAAATATTAGTGTTACTAAATAATTATTGTTTTTTAAAACAATAGTTTCAAACTCAAACAGTGAAATGTGTCACTTCATGCTCAAGCAAAATTCCTGAGGGTTAATAGGATTGACGTCTTACTATTGTCAGGAAAACAACAAGTGCAGACTTGGAGACGAGGGAGAATAGAACCCGGAAGTTAAGCGTGCTCAGGCTGGGGGAGTGGGAGGATGGGTGACCATTCGGGAAGTTAGATGATTTGGAATGATGAGGGGTGATTAGAGATTAGAGGATAAATTGAATAATGATGAGGGGTGGTGATTAGAGATTAGAGGTTAAAATAATTCAGAAATTTGAAAATAAAAAAAATTCAAAATTTTTTTTCAAAAAAAATCATAAAATTTCCTTTAGTCCCGGTTGGTGTTACCAACCGGGACTAAAGGTGGAGCTCCACGTGGCCGCGGCCTTTAGTCCCGGTTCGTGTTAGAAACGGGACTAAAGGGGGGAGGCATTAGTAACGACCCTTTAGTCTCGGTTCATGAAGCGGGACTAAAGGCCCTTACGAACCGGGACACATGCCCTGTTTTCTACTAGTGACAGGCCCTCTACGCCGTACATGCACCATAGGCCGGCCGCGCCGTACTTGCACCAGACGCCCACCACGCCGTTCGCATGGGTCGTGTCGTTCGCCTTGTCCGTGGCTCGCTCGATGCCAACGCGCTGGTCGGTAGGCTCGACTGCCTCCTTGGCCAAGGTGTTCACCTGGGCGCAGTAGAGGAACATGGTCGTCGCATCCTCGAGGTGGTGATCTCCAATGAAATAGCCAACTTGGAGCTCGATATCACACTCTAGATGTACCGCGAGTGTGTCGACCGCTTGGACGAACGCCTGCACGAGTTCAGGCAGAGCCAAGAGCTACCGTAGGCAAGGTCTGCTCGCCATGGTCTCATGGACGCGTTTTATTTTGTTGAGTCGTTTTAACGTGGATAGCTATGTATTCACAGCAATCATACTATTGCTCTGTTTCAATGTGTGTACTCTGTTTTCCATTCTTATATGTTCTGTTTCAATGTGTGTTTATATGCTTTCTATTCTGTACATGTGAATGATAACAAATAGATTCAAATTAGTATGCAAAAACAGATAGAAAATGGAATTCATAATATGTATAATATTAATTGTTTATTAGTTCATCGGAGAATATATATAATATCATCACATACACGTGATGATACTTAACTACTAGGTACAAGGCATAAAATTGAAAATGAACAATACTAACACTAATAATCCCTCCTGGGCCAATGTTCCGGCAGCCCCTCCCCAGCATCTCCCGGGTGCGCGGTCTCTTCCTAGAGCGGAGGCAGTACTCCGCCTCCTCTGCCTCGCAGCGTTTGATGTGCTGATCTGCCTCTTGCAGGCGGACGCGCGCGAACGATCTTGCCATTTCATTGGGCGCCCACCGAAGCTCCTCGTCGGTCGCCCGCTAGAGCTTTATCGGCCCAGCTCTACGCAGCGATGAAGCACCTAGCGCCTCTGGCCTTCCTCGCGAAGTACCTGTCTTTGTACACCTCCTCCGCACGACGACGTGCCTGCCCCCAAAGCTCCTCTGCCTCCTTTTTCCAGGCGGCATCACGGGCTTCATAGGCCGCCTGGTACCTGGCATCCTCCTCCGCCATCTCCTTCTTGAAAGCCACTTGTCTGGCTTTCTCAGCCGGCGGCAGCGACTTCCAAAGACAAAGATCGTACTAGCGCCAAAACCAATCCAAAGTTGGGGGGGTCTAGCGCAACCTCATACGGCGGTGCATAGGTGTCCTCGTTGCTGCTTTTCAACTGAGTGTCCTCGGGGGGCGGCGACTCCTCATCGGCGCCTGGACAGATCGGCGGCACCATGGCAAAGATTTGAGAGAGATAGATAGATAGAGAGAGAGAGAGAGCAAAGGGAGGATCTATATGAGAATGCAGGCGGGACGACGTGAGCAAGGTAGTATTTATTAGCGGCCAGAATCTAGATCAAAGTGAACAGTACATGCGCCGGTCACCTGAATGTACTAGTATTCTAGTGTGAATTACACATGATTCCCGCAGCAAAATCCGTGTGTGAACATAATAGCTAACGGTTCCCAATGGAGAACTGTGTCTGATTAATAAAGCCCGCCACTCACCTTCAAACCTCGAGGAGCGAAATAGAGTGCTAATCGTGTGGGGCCAGTTGTCTTGCCAGATTTTACATTTTCTTTTTTGAACACCAGATATTTACATCGTCTGATGATTTTTTAACTCGCACACAAGTACGTAAATATGATTTTTCAAACTGTTATGGTTAGCCGTTGCATGTAGATGTAGTTCAAATTTGAATTACGGCCATTAAATGGCTAGAAAATCACTTAAATGTCTTCAAAAGGTCAAATGACCCATGAAATTTCTAAATTTTCACATGATAGTTGTATTTGTGCATGTTACACGTAGAAAAAAATTGAAGGCCGTAAGATGAAGCTATCTGCCGTTCGTCATCAACATGAATTGTTCCCTTCTCGGAACCACGAGCCTTCTAGTGAGTTGCTCTGGTTTGTGAGGGGTGTGTGTCCAAACTTCCATCAAACAGACCAATTTTTGTACCACGTCAACTTGGTGGCATGACATTACATCAAGCAAGGTTTCATGTTTTTCTAATCATTTTTTATTTTCTTGGAATAAAAATGCCTTGGCACTCCATGCATGTACATGTGTCCATACTGTGAGACCAATATGTTTGAAAATTCCTTCTAATTTACTGCACATGGAATTAACTCGCACACAAGTACAGAAATATGATTTTTCAAACCGTTATGGTTAGCCATTACATGTACATCTAGTTCAAATTTGAATTACGATCATTAAATGGCTAGGAAATCACTTAAATGTCTTTAAAAGGTCAAATGACCCTTGAAATTTTCCAAATTTTCACATGACAGTTAGTATCAGTGCACATTACACGTAGAAAAAATTTGAAGGCCATAAGAGGAAGCTATCTGCCGTTCATTAGCAAACATGCATTGTTCCCTCTCAGAACCATGAGCCTTCTAGTGATTTTCTCCGGTTTGTGAGGGGTGTGTGTCCAAACTTTCATCAAGCAAGCCAATTTTTCTACCATATCATCTTGGTGGCATGACATTACATCAAGAAAGGTTTCATGTTTTTCTGATCATTTTTTATTTTTTGGAATAAAAATGCTATGGCACTCCATGCATGTACATGTGTCCATGCCGTGAGACCAATATGTTTGAAAATTCCTTCTAATTTACTACACATGGAATTAACTCGCACACAAGTACACAAATATGATTTTTTTTAACTGTTATGGTTAGGCGTTGCATCTATATGTAGTTCAAATTTGAATTACGGTCATTAAATGGCTAGGAAATCACTTAAATATCTTCAAAAGGTCAAATGACCCCTGACATTTTCCAAATTTTCACATGACAGTTTGTATCAGTGCACATTACACGTACAAAAAATTTGAAGGCCGTAAGAGGAAGCTATCTGTCGTTCGTCATCAAACATGCATTCTTTCCTTTTGGAACCACGAGCCTTCTATTGAGTTGCTCTGGTTTGTGAGGGCTGTGTGTCCAAACTTTCGTCATAGTATAGGCCAATTTTTGTACCACATCATCTTGGTGGCATGACATTACATCAAGCAATTTCATGTTTTCCTGATCATTTTTTTATATTTTGGAATTAAAATGCCATGGCACTCCATGCATGTGTCCATGCCGTGAGAGAAATATGTTTGAAAATTCCTTCTAATTTACTGCACATGGAATTAACACGCACACAAGTACACAAACATGATTTTTCAAACCGTTATGGTTAGCTGTTGCATGTACATCTAGTTCAAATTTGAATTATGGTCATTAAAGGCTAGAAAAATCACTTAAATGTCTTGAAAAGGTCAAATGACCCCTAAAATTTTCCAAATTATCACATGACAGTTAGTATCAGTGCACATTACATGTAGAAAATTTTTGAAGGCCATAAGAGGAAGCTATCTGCCGTTCGTCAGCAAACATGCATTGTTCCCTGTCGGAACCACGAGCCTTCTAGTGATTTTCTGTGGTTTGTGAGGGGTGTGTGTCCAAACTTTCGTCAAACATGGCAATTTTTGTACCACATCATCCTGGTAGTATGACATTACATCAAGCAAGGTTTCATGTTTTTAATTTTTTGGAATTTACATGCCATGGCACTCCATGCTTAATTGTGTCATAGTTGTTAGACCAATATGTTTGAAAATTCCTTCCAATTTACTGCACGTGAAATTAAATCGCACACAAATACACAAAATATGACTTTTCAAACCATTTTGGTTAGCTGCTGCATGTACATGTTGTTCAAATTTCAATTACGGTCATTAAATGGTTAGAAAATCACTTAAAAGTCTTAAAAGGTCAAATGACCCCTGAAATTTTCCAAAATTTGACATGACAGTTGTATTACTACTACAAATTTTCTCGTACATTTAAAACACCATCCGTTGCCACTTTACTCCAAATTCGTCTTTCACAGCTAATAAAAAATATCAACATCATCACACATAGTTGTTTTGTAGGAATCGTTTGTGATGAAAAATTATGGATCTATTTAAGTCTTCCTCCTTAAGCTTCACCGGCTCATCTGCTCCAGTGCCAGCAACCCCCGAATCCACAAATACCGATAACCATTCCCACACCCCCTTCTTGCAAAGATGACGCCATGGAAACGCTTCGTGAAGGCCCCTACGATGGC
>NC_057801.1:137106300-137133333 GCF_018294505.1 Triticum aestivum
CCACCGCTGGCGCCAAGAGGACGACCGCCTATGCTGAGAGTGCTGCCGCATCCGTACTGAGTGCGGCCGCTTCCGCTGAGAGTGCGTCTGAAGCAGCCGACAGGGCAGCTGCAGCAGCCGAGATGGCTGCAGCTGCTGCTGTGACGGCAGATGCAAACGCCGAGAGTGCTCGAGCTGCCGTCTATTCTGCCAATGTCACCCTGGCCCGAGTCGAGGCCATCCACGCCAAGATATTCTAGGCCACCTTGGAATCCAGCATGCAACCCACGTCCGAAAAGGCAGTGGTGGCCATGGAGCACCTGCTTCCTCATGAGGTTGTCGAGCAGGAGCTAGAGATGCAGGAGGCGGCGGAGATCGAGGAGCGCCGGGAGGAGGAGTTGCACGTGGGCCAGGTCGAGGTAAAGAATAGTCTGTCCGTCGAGGAATCGTCTATGGAGTACCAATGCGAGCTCTGGCGCAACCACTACTATGAGAACTACAACCTTGAGGGTGGCGCCGAGGATGAGGACAAGGACGAGGATGTGGTCAACTTCAGCAGGGCGGGGGGGGCGGCGCGGAGTCCACCAATGGAGGCATGTCGCCAGGACAAGTCATCAATGTCTCATATCATAACGGTGATGCATAGGCCGGCGCGGCGGCAGATTTGTTAAAATTATCCGTACTTCGGATTTTTTTAGTGCTGGTCTTTTGTTAGAGCAATGTTTAGGTGAACTGTCTCTGTTTAATTACTAAAATAGCTCGATTCAGTAAGTCTGGTGTGTGTGTTGTACGCTCTTTTGTGTGCCCAAATTAGCAAGGATGTTAAATTATGCAATGACGTACGCGGGGAAATTTCCACCGAAATTTGAACTGTCAAACTCATCCCATTCGTGTTAAGCAGAAGAATCGCTTGTGATGCACACTATCGTTCAAAGTGAATGGTGTCCAGCGGCACCGCGTGCAAAGTTTCCCTCCACATTTTGAAAATTTTGGCCAACCGCCAAAATATCTAACCTCCCCCCTCCCCATCCCCTTTCCTCCCCGACCACAAGTCACATTTCCCCTGTTTGCCCCGTCCTTCCTTCCTAAGCTTTAGCCGCCTCCTCACTTGCTTCCTCGCTCTTGCCATCTCGCATCCTACCACCGGGGTCTCCATGGTCTTCTTCAAAGACCTCTCCAGCGGTTCCTCCTCCGACGTCGACTCCTTCACCACCCGGGTATGCCTCTCTTCTCTCTCTCAGGCTATGACTTTGCATGAAGGATTTTTATTCGGCGGTTGATTTGAGTCATTTCTTCCTCTTATAGTTCCCTAGGACCATCAGTTGCAACGAATGGAGCGGAGAGGCTGAAGATCTGTCTGCTCGTTGTCCCCATCAATCTCCATGCATGAAGCAAGTTGCGTTTGAATCTGTGGATAGTGGGAGGAAGTTTCTGGTATGTGTAGAGAAGGTTAGACCCTCTTTAGCTGTTACAAATCATTTGTTAGATGTGATTCATACACTATCAAGGTCCCAACCCATTCATACCACACCTTCAACCAAACGCATCCTAAGACAGTGTCACAGTTTGTACCTAGTATCTAAAAATGTTGCCATCTCATCAGCGGTGACATTAGAAAATTACTTGGCACCGCTTCAGCAGCTTGTGGAGCCAACTTGTCCACACATCCGAGCAGCCAAGCAGTAAAATACTAAATCTTTATGGCACAAAGGAACTGGGCGTCAGAGCAACTAGATGCTCCGGAGTTTGGGTCCCTGATTTTTTTGCCGCTTCATCGGCTAGCCAGTGCAGGGCACCAATGCGAGATGTAGCAACAGTTGTCTTTACACCGGTTTTGGCATACATAGTGGACATCTTAGTGCTTTTAGTTCTATGTTACTAAATTTGTGCATGTACACACCTGTTAGTATCAATTTGCTGTCATCCAAACACTGTCGCTATGCTATTGCAGTTATATTTACCTTCCTCTTAAAATATTCAATTTGTTATTTATAGTATATGAGTAAGAACTTGTAGCATTATTGTAGTTAATTATAGCTTCTGATGTTTCAGAATTTGGTTGTTGTGTCAGTAACAATTAATTCATTTGCACATTGATCTTTCTTCGGTTTTTCCAAATAAGTATAGGTGATTTTCTATGTTGCTCTAAACCCATTTTCCCTACAATTGTTACTGATCTCGTTTTAAATATTATAGGATGAACGGAAGTGTTCTTACTTGGACTGGGTTGATCGAGAGTGGCCATAGTCTTTGAAGATGTGCCTAGCAAAGCTCTGGAGCATATATCAGGAAGAGAACAAAAGTAGGCTTAGAGATAGTGTTGTCAACGCTGATGAATATTTGAAGATGCGGGATAAAAAGAGGAAGGTGGAGAATGAGTTCAGATTTTTTAAATCAGACTTTGCTAACATGGTGTTGCCGAAGGAGGAGGCACTTTCCCAGTTGGCCAGTGCAAAATAGGTTCTTATTGAACTAAAAGCAGAGGTGGAACTGGTGAGACTGGATGATCTCGATTAGGGGAATGAATATATTGTTCTAATATTGTTCTTATGAAGTTGAACTATCTATATGTTGTATTGTGCTGTTTTCCTGTAGCGATCGTACTATGATGTTAAAATATATCTATCTGCCTGATATGAAATTGGCAAATAGCTGTTCGATATGAAATGTGAATTTCCGTAATACTAGAGTTGTCAATTGTAAACTAATAAATCTGTGAAACGGGTCATGGAACTTTGCAAACGGTCCTATAAGTAAAAGCGCTTGTGATGGATAGCCCAATGCCACACAATTTTCTTCATCAAATCATGTGTGATGTAGTTGATAAAAGCAAACAGTTAACCAAGGCAGAGCATGTGTGGTAGTTACACGTATCACACACGAGCCTATACATAAACCTTTGTGGGATGTACATACGAACGGAAACGTTTTCCCTGGATTGACTATGTGGGATGTACATAAGAACGGAAACATATTCCTTGGATTGACTGTGTGTGATATACATACCTACGGAAATGCTTGTCTGGGATTCACCGTGTGGGATGTACATACCAACGGAAATGATTGGGTTTCGATGGGTCACCCGATCATACACGAGCTCATTTGGTGTCCCAAGAGGGTCTATCCCCGACAATTTCTGGGTTGTGTGGGAAGGACCCCCCCTATCGTCCACACTCACTTGGCGCAGTTCCAAATGCCATCGCGAAAAGGGGTTAAAAACCGTTTGTATAGCATCGACGTGTACCAGTGATAGTGGAGTGATTTTTTTGTACCAGCCGTTATTAAATTGAATGCGCGCTAACCACTATTTTCATTTAAAGTTCAAGTAAAAATAAAACTCAATCAATAACGTGCCACTATGTCCAGGACGCGCAATACTGTATCATTCACGTGCGGTCCCCGACCCTCCATCAAGTTGAAAACTATACTATTCAAAATGTCAATTGGGATGCCTCTTTGTAAACAAATGCGCTCCTAGCTTAAAAAAATGCGCTCCTACATGTACCCGTGAGTGGGTGTGAGAGAACTAGTGCGTGCATGCACTGCTTCTCTTCGTGAGAGTACAATACACTACGCCCAAAGAACGTTCGCCACAAGAGTAACAGTATGAGTGTGTGACGTGCGTGTTAAAATAAAAGGTGCGCGACGTCTTCTATTTTTTAGAAGTTCTGATGGTAGGGTGTGAATAGCACATATGTGTGTGACGTCTACCTACAGATAGATGGTGGGTGCGAGAGGACTCGGGAGAGTCGTGACTCGTGAGGGCGTGTGCACATGAGAGAGGGGGGCATGTATCAATGCAATGCATGTGTATGTAAATCATATCTAACAAACGTTTTCCAAAAGCCGTTTCCTAACAAACGTCGTAAGAACCATTAGATTGGCATCCGACAGTGTCATTTTTGCCATGTCATTTAACAAAATAGCCACTCCTCCGACACACAAATCTTCCACGTGAGTGTTAGCAACTTCCCTATGCTCCTCCCTCCGTTCCAAAATGTAGTGCATATAGCTTTATTGTAAATTCGAACCTCGCAAACTTTTACCGAGTTTTGGTATACCAAAATGCACATATAGAATACCCAGTATATATCATTTCATTCATCTTCAAGAGGTAACTATAAAGATGGGGGGGGGGCAAGTGTACAAAGAAAGACCGTCGTATGACATGCAGCAATTTCAACCATCCTTTGGTGTGGAGGAATATCATAGGAACTTTATATGATATGATTTTTATAGGATTTTTTTCCTTTAGAGCCAATTGGTTCATAGGAATAGATTCATATACTCCACATTTCAAAGGAAAATAAACATGATATCATTTTTATAGCTTTAGATCCACTTGGTTCATATGAATGGATTCCTATACTCCCACAATTTCAAAGGAAAATAAACATTAACGTATATTCAATACAAAAGTTCCTATGATGTGAACCAAATGACATCTCTTTTCTTATCCCTCCTCATAGGAAGTGAGATACATGTCTGATAACCCACAAGTGTAGGGGATCGCAATAGCTTTAGAGGGTAAAGTATTCAACCCAAGTTTATTGATTCGACACAAGGGGAGCCAAAGAATATTCTTGAGTATTAGGAGTTGAGTTGTCAATTCAACCACACCTAGATAACTTAGTATGTGCAGCAAAGTATTTAGTAGCAAAATAGTATGATAATAAAGGTAACGGTAGCAAAAGTAATGTTTTTGGGTTTTGTAGTAGTTGTAACAATAGCAACGGAAAAGTAAATAAGCGAAACACAATATGTGAAAAGCTCGTAGGCAATGGATTAGTGATGGATAATTATGCCGGATGCGATTCCTCATGTAATAGCTATAACATAGGGTGATATAGAACTAGCTCAAATTCATCAATGTAGTGTAGGCATGTATTCCATATATAGTCATACGTGCTTATGTAAAAGAACTTGCATGACATCTTTTGTCCTACCCGCCCGTGGCAGCGGGGTCCTAATAGAAACTAAGGGATATTAAGGCCTCCTTTTAATAGAGAACCGGAACAAACCATTAGCACATAGTGAATACATGAACTCCTCAAACTATGGTCATCACCGAGAAGTATCCCGATTATTGTCACTTCGGGGTTGTCGGATCATAACACATAATAGGTGACTATAGACTTGCAAGACAGGATCAAGAACACACATATATTCATGAAAACATAATAGGTTTAGATCTGAAATCATGGCACTCGGGCCCTAGTGACAAGCATTAAGCATAGCAAAGTAATAGCAACATCAATCTCAGAGCATAGTGGATACTAGGGATCAAACCCTAACAAAACTAACTTGATTACATGGTAAATCTCATCCAACTCATCACCCTCCAGCAAGCCTATGATGGAATTACTCACACACGGTGGTGAGCATCATGAAATTGGTGATGGAGGATGGTTGATGATGACGACGGTGACGAATCCCCCTCTCCGGAGCCCCGAACAGACTCCAGATCAGCCCTCCCGAGAGAGATTATGGCTTGGCGGCGGCTCCGTGTCGTAAAACGCGATGAAACTTTTTCTCTGGTTTTTTTCTCCCCGAACATGAATATATGGAGTTGGAGTTGAGGTCGGTGGAGGTCCAGGGGGCCCACAAGATAGGGGGGAGCACCCAGGGGGAGGGGGCGCGCCCACCACCCTCGTGGACAGGGTGTGGGCGCCCTGGTCTTGATTCTTTCGCCAGTATTTTTTATATTTTCCAAAAAGTGCCTCCGTTGATTTTCAGGACATTCCGAGAACTTTTATTTTCCACACATAAAACAACATCATGGCAGTTCTGCTGAAAACAGCGTCAGTCCGGGTTAGTTTCATTCAAATCATGCAAGTTAGAGTCCAAAACAAGGGCAAAAGTGTTTGGAAAAGTAGATACGTTGGATACGTATCAACTCCCCCAAGCTTAAACCTTTGCTTGTCCTCAAGCAATTCAGTTGATAAACTGAAAGTGATAAAGAAAAACTTTTACAAACTCTGTTTGCTCTTGTTGTTGTAAAGATGCAAAGCCATCATTCAGGTTTCAACAAATATTATGAACTAACCATACTCACAATAACACTTAGGTCTCACAATTACTCATATCAATAGCATAATCAGCTAGCGAGCCATAATAATAAAACTTGGATGACAACACTTTCTCAAAACAATTATAACATGATATAACAAAGTGGTATCTCGCTAGCCCTTTCTGAGACCGCAAAACATAAATGCAGAGCACCTTTAAAGATCAAGGACTGGCTAAACATTGTAATTCATGGTAAAAGAGATCCAGTCAAGTCATACCCAATATAAACCTATAGTAATGAATGCAAATGACAGTGTGCTCTCCAGCGGGTGTTTTTTAATAAGAAGGGCGATGACTCAACATAAAAATAAATAGATAGGCCCTTCGCAGAGGGAAGCAGGGATTTGTAGAGGTGCCAGAGCTTGATTTTAAAATAGAGATTGAATAACATTTTGAGCGGCATACTTTTGCTGTCAACGCAACAACTATGAGATGGCTATATCTTCCATAGTACATGCATTATAGGCAGTTCCGAAACAGAATGGTAAAGGTTTATACTCCCCCAACCACCAACAAGCATCAACCCATGGCTTGCTTGAAACAACGAGTGCCTCCAACTAACAACAACCCTGGGGGAGTTTTGTTTAATTATTTTGATTTGCTTTGATGTTTTTGGATCATGGGACCGGGCATCCCGGTTACCGGCCCTTTCTCGTGAATGAGGAGTGGAGTCCACTCCTCTTGAGAATAACCCACCTAGCATGGAAGATAAAGGTAGCCCTAGTTGAAACATGAGCTGCTCGAGCATACAAAACAGAATTTCATTTGAAGGTTTAGAGTTTGGCACATATAAATTTACTTGGAACGGCAGGTAAATACCACATATAGGAAGGTATGGTGGACTCATATGGAACAACTTTGGGGTTTATGGAGTTTGGATGCACAAGCAGTACTCCCGCTTAGTACAGGTGAAGGCTAGCAAAAGACTAGGAAGCGACCAACTGAGAGAGCGACAACAGTCATAAACATGCATTAAAATTAATTTACACCGAATACAAGCATCAGTAGGATATAATCTACCATGAACATAAATATCATGAAGGCTATGTTGATTTGTTTCAACTACATGCGTAAACATGTGCCAAGTTGAGTCACTCAATTTATTCAAAGGAGGATACCATCCCATCATACCACATCATAATCATTCTAATAGCATGTTGGCACGCTAGGTAAACCATTATAACCCATAGCTAATCAAGCATGGCACAAGAAACTATAATCTCTAAATGTCATTGCAAATATGTTTACTTCATAATAAACTGAATCAGAAACGATGAACTCATCATATTTACAAAAACAAGAGAGGTCGAGTTCATACCAGCTTTTCTCATCTCAATAAGTCCATCATATATCGTCATTATTGCCTTTCACTCGCACGATCGAACAATGTGTATAATAATAATAGTGCACGTGCATTGGACTAAGCTGGAATCTGGAAGCATTCAACTCAAGGGACAAGACAGGGTAATATGGGCTCCAAATTAAAGAAAATAAAACTATTTACACGGGAAAGATCCCAACAAGTAAGAAGAAGAACAAGAAATCTTTTTGGGTTTTCATTTTAATTTCTACTACAAGCATGGAAATTAAACTAACTAATTTTTTTGGTTTTTCTTAAGGTTTATCAAACACACAAGAAGAAAACTAGAAAAAGAAATTTAAACTAGCATGGATAATACAACGAAAGAGTATGAGCACCGATGACTAGTGTGTGAACATGAATGTAAAGTCGGTGAGAAAGACGTACTCCCCCAAGCTTAGGCTTTTGGCCTAAGTTGGTCTAGTACCAAGGACCGCCTGGCTGATATCCGTAAGTGAAACTGGGGTCGTACTGAGAGGTGTAATAAAGATACCACTGGCTGGTCATCTCCGGATCCCACTGGATAGATGATGCACGGTAAGGGTCCAGTTCAGGTTCTGGCTCAGGTTCATGTTCTGGACTGAAAGCTTGGGCCCGATGATTGTACACCGCTTTAGGTGTAACAAGAAAATTATCTGCAGTCAGATCAAACAACAGGGGCGCAGGCAGAATAATAGTCTCAATGTGTTTCTTATTAAATCTAAGGTTATACAAGAGCATCTTCTCTTTGTTGTCAACAATAAACTTGTGTGATACCATGCTATTGTAATCTAAAACATGAGGAGGCAATTTTGTCTCCTGTTAGTCAAGGTGCCTAATGGGTATATGAAAATGTCTAGCGAGACATAAAGCACAGGTACCTCCAAATATGGGGCCTTTTGTACGATTCAGGGCTAGCCGTTTAGCAACGACGGCACCCATACTAAAACTATTGTCCCCAAGCAAGGCATGTTGAAGAATGATAATATCAGGAACACTAAAGTTTCCACTATTCTCATGACCAATCAAGCATCTACTAGCAAATATGGCAAAGTAGCATAAAACAGGAAAGTGTATGCTAGAGATTTTTGCCTGGGAACCCTTTTTTGGCTCCTCTACAGCGATAGTATTAACAAAGCCATCCACATCTTTACGATGGGGTTCCTCTAATTCTCCCTCATAAGGTATCCTACACACCGCGCAAAAATTACGTAAAGACATTTCTCGGAATTCATCATATAAATGAAATGATACTGCAGGTGGTGACTTCTTAGGATAATAATAAAAGTTTTGCACAAAATTATTGGTGAGTAAGAGATACTGATCGATCCGGTCGTTGATGAAACCGGTGAGGCCTGCATTCTTGATCAAAGAGTAAATATCTTCGTGAATTCCAGCTTCTTTCAAGAAATCCTCACATGGCCATTCACACGACCGCACTTCCGCTAAGCGAGGAAGAATATACTTGGCTTTTTTCTTCTCTTTAGCTTGTTTTTCTTGAGAGCTTTTGCTAGAAGAGCCCCTCAAAAGGTTACTTAACATTTTCTGAAAATTTCTGGAAATTTAGTAACTTCAAAATAAAAGTGAATAAAACTAAACAACATTGGTAGCAACCACTCCTACAAGTGCCTAGAGCCTATATCATGCATTAGAACTGCTTGAGACCTCATAAATTTAACATGCAAGCTCAAGAACATGGTCACCTATGCAGCAAAAATTTGCAATCAATAAAGCACTAGAACAAAAACTAATTGGACCAATGGAGGAGTCACATACCAAGCAACAACTCCCAAAGCAGTTTTGTGAATGGAGCTTTGAGCAAGGAGATCGAAAATCGCAGCAAAATGAGCTAGAACTCGTGCTTGAGCTGGATGGGGATTTTTTTGGGTAGAAGATGAAGTGTGTGGGTGCTGAAATAAGTGGAGGGGGGCCACCAGGGGCCCATGAGACAGGGGGGCGCGCCCAGGTGGGGTGGGCGCGCCCTCCACTCTCGTGGCCTGGTGCTTGCCCCTCCTGAAGTGATTTCAGTGCCTAAAATCCTCAAATATTCAATAAAAATCATACTAAATTTGCAGGGCAATTGGAGCACTTTTATTTTCGGGATATTTTTTAATGCACGGATAATTCAGAAAACAGACAGATAATACTATTTTCGCTTTATTTATTCTAAATAACAGAAAGTAAAAATAGGGTACAGAAGGTTGTGCCTTCTAGTTTCATCCATCTCATGATCATCAAAATGAATCCACTAACAAGGTTGATCAAGTCTTGTTAACAAACTCATTCCGAATAACACGGAACCGGATAAATTTCGAATAACGCTAAGTTACCTCAATGGGGATATGAAAATCCCCAACAATAAGAATATCATATTTTTTCTTGACAGTAGGAAGAGGAAATTCAAAACCTCCAATAATGATAGTTGGAACTTTCCCAATAGAATTGATGCTATGAACTTGAGATTGTTTCCTCGGGAAGTGTACCGTATGCTCATTACCATTAACATGAAAAGTGACATTGCCTTTGTTGCAATCAATAACAGCCCCTGCAGTATTAAGAAAAGCTCTACCAAGGATAATTTACATACTATCGTCCTCGGGAATATCAAGAATGACAAAGTTCGTTAAAATAGTGAAATTTGCAACCACAGCAGGCACATCCTCACAAATACCGGCAGGTATAGCAGTTGATTTATCGGCCATTTGCAAAGATATTTCAGTAGGTGTCAACTTATTCAACTCAGGGTCTAGGATATAAAGAGAGAGGCATAACACTAACACCGGCTCCAAGATCACATAAAGCAATTCTAATATAATTTCTTTTAATGGAGCATGGTATAATTGGTACCCCCGGATCTCCAAGTTTCTTTGGTATTCCGCCCTTAAAAGTGTAATTAGCAAGGATTGTGGAAATTTCAGCTTTCGGTATCTTTCTTTTATTTGTAATGATATCCTTCATATACTTAGCATAAGGATTTACTTTAAGCATATTAGTTAAGTGCATACGTAAGAAAATAGGTCTAATCATTTCAGCAAAGCGCTCAAAATCCTCAATCTCCTTTGTCTTGGATAGTTTAGGATGAAAGGGCATGGGTCTCTGAACTGATGGTTCTCTTTCTCAAATGTGCTTCCTAGCAAAAAAATCTCTCTTATCATAATGTTGACTCTTTGATTGTGGGTTATCAAGATCAACAGCAGGTTCAATCTCTACATCATTGTTTTTGCTAGGTTGAGCATCAACATGAACATTATCATTAACATTATCACTAGGTTCATGTTCATCACCTGATTGAGTTTCAGCATCAGATATAGAAATATCATTGGGATTCTCAGGTGTGTCTACAGTAGGTTCACTAGAAGCATGCAAAGTTCTATCGTTTTTCTTTTTCTTCTTTTTAGTAGAACTAGGTGCCTGTAAATTATTTCTCTGAGAATCCTGCTCGATTCTCTTAGGGTGGCCTTCAGGATACAAAGGTTCCTGAGTCATTCTACCAGTTCTAGTAGCCACTCTAACAGCAAAGTCATTTTTATTATTTAATTCATCAAGAAAATCATTTTGAGCTTTAAGTACTTGCTCAGCTTGTGTAGCAACCATAGAAGTATATTTGGTAATGAGTTTAAGTTCACCTTTAACTCTAGCCATATTATCGCTCATGCGTCCTACCTGGAAAGCACTATTCCTTAACTCTCTATCAACATAAGCATTAAAACTTTCTTGTCTAGCCATAAAATCATCAAATTCATCTAAGCATGGGCTACGAAATTTAGTAGAGCGGATTTCAACTTTATCATATCTATAGAGAGAATTTACCTTTACTACCTGTGTCGGGTTATCAAGACAATGTGGTTCTTCAATAGGCGGTATATTAAGACCATGTATTTCTTCGATAGGTGGTAAATTCTTAACATCTTCAGCTTTAATACCTTTTTATTTCATTGATTTCTTTGCCTCTTGCATATCTTCAGGACTGAGAAATAAAACACCTCTCTTCTTCGGAGTGGGTTTAGGAATAGGCTCAGGTGTTGGCTCAATTGGTTCAGGAATTGCTTCAGGAATTGGCTCAGGAAGAGTCCAGTTATTTTCATTATTCAACATATTATTCAATAGTAATTCAGCTTCGTCGACTTGTTCTTTCCCTGAAAACACAACAGGCACAACTATCCAAGTAGTCCTTGGAAGCATCGGTTAGTCCATTATAAAAGATATCAAGTATTTCATTTTTCTTAAGAGGATGATCAGGCAAAGCATTAAGTAATCGGAGAAGCTTCCCCCAAGCTTGTAGGAGACTCTCTTCTTTGATTTACACAAAGTTATATATTTCCCGCAAGGCAGCTTGTTTCTTATGAGCAGGGAAATATTTAGCAGAGAAGTAATAAATCATATCCTGGGCACTACGCACACAACTAGGAGAAAGAGAATTATACCAAGTCTTAGCATCACCCTTTAACGAGAATAGAAATATCTTAAGGATATAATAATAGCGAGATTTATCATCATGAGTTAACAGGGTAGCTATATCATTCAACTTGGTAAGATGTGCCACAACAGTTTTAGATTCAAGGCCATAAAAAGGATCAGATTCAACCAAAGTAATAATCTCAGGATCAACAGAGAATTCATAATCCTTATCAGTAACATAAATAGGTGAAGTAGCAAAAGCAGGGTCAGGTTTCATTCTAGCATTAAGAGACTGATGCTTCCATTTAGCTAATAACTTCTTAAGATCATATCTATCATTGCAAGCAAAGATAGCTCTAGCAGCTTCTTCATTCATAACATAACCCTCAGGAACAACAGGCAATTCATAATCATTGGGAGAATTTTCATCATCACTATCATCAATAATAGCATCTTCAATAATTTCATTCCCCCTAACTCTAGCAAGTTGTTCATCAAAAAATTCACCTAATTGCAAAGTAGTATCACGCACAGAAGTAGTTTCATCATAAGTATCATACATAACAGAGGTGGCATCATCAATAACATGCGACATATCAGAATTCATAGCAGTAGCAGGTTTAGGTGTCGCAAGCTTACTCAAAACAGAAGGAGAATCTAGTGCAGAGCTAGATGGCAGTTCCTTACCTCCCCTCGTAGTTGAGGGATAGATCGTAGTTTTCGCGTCTTTCAAGTTCTTCATAGTGATCAACAGATATAAATCCCAAGTGACTCAGAGAATAGAGCTATGCTCCCCGGCAACGGCGCCAGAAATTAATGTCATCTCTAGATTCATTAGAAAAGTTCCAATGATTTGAACCAAATGACATAACTTTTCCAATCCCTACTCATAGGAATTGTGAGACATGTCATCTCTTTCCCTACAACTTCCATGTATACATATTCTCTATTCCTAAATAGCTAGTACAACCCACCAGTAGCTTTTTTCATGGACATGCATGCAAGTCATAAATCACATTGTTTTTGTACTCTATGCATGCAAGCACCACATCATCAATTCATGCATGTTACTCATAAGTTATTTCTTGCTTTAGATTTTGTATTGACAATGTATGTGTTGGTCACGTGCACACATATGTAGTTCACATTCACATTTTTGTTAGAAATGTCATTCTTTTAACTTCAATTCATTTTTTCTCTTTGTATTACATATTAATTTTAAGTATACTTTCACTTACAATTAGTTATAGTTGTTTTTGGAGGAACTTTTCTGCATTATTTTGAGTAGCAAATTTCACACGGCCATGGGTATATCAAAATGCGGGGCCCATGTGTCATTGCCTTTCGGTCGAACCTACATCCACAACTTTTTGTACTACGTATATCTCCACTGGTCCTTGAACCCAAAATGATGTCTCGTTCCCGTAAAACCAAGCAGCCCAACCATGTTAACGCATCGGCTCGAACTCAATCCCTCTCCGGTTTACTACGTCATGGCCCCACATGCCATAGTACTACTACAAACCCTACCCGCTGCACACATCATCAGGTTTGTTCAAGAGGACAAGGGAGAAGCGGATTTGTAGTGGAGGCTCCTACCCTAGGGCGCCCTAGGTAGCTATCGCACACATAACGGGTTTTCTCTTTTCTTTATGCTCTTGACCCCTAGAGTGATGTGATGGTTGCTTCGCCCGTCCATCTTAATGCGGGAAAGATGGGGCTTTGTGATTTGACCCCTCATCGCTCATTTACTACTACTGCAGCGCTACGACCGGGGTGCCCCCAAGTCCAACCGCTGCACTGAACTGTAATTTGGTGCATCGCACGTGGAGCAAGACGGTGTATGAGCCACATGTCGGCCAAACGGGTCCTGTTGAGTGTGTCGCCATTTCGTGTGTGGACTGACCCTGCTTGAGTTGCTACGCGAACACGACCGGAGCAGCCTATGACTTGGTTTTGCTCCGTGGTGAATACGGACTATATTGATCTAAAAAGATACTACTCCCTCCGTCTCGGTTTATAGGGCGTGCATGTAGTTCTAGGTCATCCATTTGACCAACTAAATATGAGTTACTATGTCACAAAAAGTATATCATTGGATTCTTAAGAGGATGTAGTTTCTAAACACATATTGTTCATCACGTAGTACTATATAGCTAGTTAAATTCTCAACCTAGAATGACGTGCATGCCCTATAAACCGAGACGGAGGAAGTAGTAAAAATGAGGTGATTTTACCGAGTAGTGGGCGGGGGAGCATGGCCTGTCATGCGGTCCCACGTGTCATGATGTACCAAGGCGATGCGCGTCCCTCTTGAGGCAGAACAATGGCAGAAGCAATACATGGTTTTATTGAAGGAAGGAGATGATGGCGAAGTGGATTCAGAGAAGTGTGAAATAATGGTTGCTTCATCCGTCTAGGAAGGTGCAGCATTGTGATTTGACGTCTCATTGCTCATTACTATGCCTGGGGTGCTACGACTGGGGTGCATCCCCCCTACTGTTCTGCACTGTTAGTGGCTGCATGACACATTGACCCGGATGCTATATGTCCCACATGTCGGCAAGACGAAGTACAAAATTCATGAAAGCGAGCGTCTCCACTCTTTTAGTACGACACAAGAGTACAAGAAACGGCTTGGTTTTTGCTGCTTCGCGCGATCCATCAATAAAAACACTGAAAAAGGCAATTGCGGGTCTTCTCCCACGCGGTAGGCAGGGGAGTTTGGCATAGTCGATTCGAGGCAACGAGGTAGGAAGGGAAACAAGCAAATAATGGTTGAGCGACTTAGTTTTGGGAAAATCTTATTGTACGGATTACGTACTCACTATGGAGGTTGTACTACTTACTACTCCCTTCTAAAAATATTCGTTTGGATTTTGAGGTGCATTAAATCACCCGATGCAAATAGTATCAAGAGAAAACTCACCAATGCATGTAGAAGTTCATGGAAATTTAGTGGTCATGCATGCATTCGTTGTAATTAATGCATCGGTAAACATAACTTCTTGAGAAAAACGAGGGTACTAATTACTTGTGGAAACTACGAAATTAATTCCACCATTCACTGTCTACCCTGGTTGGAGAGATTTTGAAATTGAGCCATAAACCGGAAAGGAGGGAGTAGTAACATAGCCTAGGGTAGCTTGATGCACCACGGACTGCAAGGAAATTGCTGTAGTACTACTACTCCTACTACTAAAAGACATATATTTCAAATAGTATGATAATCTCTTTAACCAAGGTAGGGATGAGGAGTAACGGATGGAGTAGTAAAATTTTCTCCTCGTCCTGCGAGCCACCGCGTGTGTGGGTGAGGGAGCGGGCGTAGGCGTCCTAAGCAAGCTTCTCCACGTCCTGCGACTTTGAGAGCTACTGCACCCGTGGGTGGGGGAGACGGCGTACTAAGCAAGCTTCTCCTCGTTCTATGAGTTGAGGGGACAAATCAAAAATAATACGTACATGGCATCTCCAGTGTATAGAGCCTTGCCTCTAAGGTAGGCCCCACATGGTTTGCCTCTTATCAAATGAAAAAACCACAATGTATAGAGACTCTAACCAGCCTCTAAGTTGGGCCCTAGCAGAAATTAAAAAAGTATTGATTAGCAACACATTTGTCCAATCAGTACTATTTCTCTTGCACTCCTACTTTCTTATGCTTCCTAAGGCTGACATTTGGGACCAGATGGACTGTTACATTGTTAGAGGCAGCCTCTAAGGGTAGACATGATGCTAGCCAATTTTTTGTTAGAGGCAGTTCATGCAATGTAGAGAGGCCTGCCTCTAAGAGCAGAGAGGGTTTAGAGGAAACAAAAAGCATACATTGTGGATGCCCTAAGTGCTTGCTTTCTAGTCTATATGACTCAATTTAAAACCCACAATGCATCCATAATAGATGCCGAGTGGTGGAATAAGTTTGATACGTCCATAGTTCGCAAAAGTACTAAGCATCTGAGATGGTGAACGGAGGGAGTACGATACCATTAGTACTACAGTTCTTTTGGAAGGGTTGTAGTAGTCCCTCCCATTCACATGTTCACATTTCAAGCTTCAATAAAAACGTTTCATGCAAGGATTAAGAGAAACCTCAGCAATCCATGTACTCCCTCAATCTATATAGGATATAAAATGCATTTTGGAGGCTAACTTTGACCACATGTTCGAGCAATAATATGACATCCAACTTACACAAATCTTAGCATCAAACCCCTACATGGTCATTATACTAATAACACATGCATGCGTTGCAATTAGTACGTAGATAAGGTAGTAAACACTCACTATCTAGTAGTAGTACTAGTAGTACTCTACACTTCTACTACTATGAGTGCATCCTACTGTGTCCCGGCAGAAGACCGCTTACAACGATTATTTGTTCAAATTTAAATTTGTTTTCACATAGCAAAATATCCATGTAAACAACAAATGGAAAAATTTCACGGTGAACGAAGTATTTGAATGTGCTGGGAGGGGTAGGGTTGGGAGCGGTTGTTTGGATCTTGCCCGGGGTAGCCAAAATATTGGCGATCCTTTTGTCCACCCGTGCCTTTGCCATCGATGAACAAGGAAGAGCTGGGGTGCTCATGCATCCTCCAGTGCGTGCGTTAGAGACGAGCTTGCACGAGCTGTGTTTTTTTGTGCCACCACGCCGCCCGAGCCGGCCGCAGACCAACCAGGGACCCGCAAATTACGCCATCCAACCGTAGCCGCACACATTCTGACAGTAACTCAACCAACCAGACGAAATTCATGCAAACACAATGATATTTCATATCAACAATGACGGAAGTCATATAAAATACCGGATTTTCATACAAACATGCTGGATTTCATTACGTTCAAATCAACTAAGCGATGCTAGTCCTGAACAGCACAGGTATAATAATACCTAGCCTAAATGGTCGCTCGTCGACCATTTCTCTTCCTCATGTCCGGCAGCATGATCACCGGACTACCGGGAGCCCCGGAGGTATATGCTTCAGCGCAAAGGATGGCTCGCTTCCCCACTACTCAACTGACATCGTTGACTGATTCCAAAGATGGAGTCTGAAGGGGGCTTCTCCGCTTCGACGAAGGTCCTCGCAACAAAAGGATCCAGCAAGACACCTGTTGTGTACGCCGGCATCGCCTCCGCGGTGGCCTTCATGGGACCCAAACGGCGGCGGTCTCCCGTGTTCTACTTCTCCTTGATGCTGGTGGCGGACTCGGACGCGCTGACCACCGACTTGTCGCTCTCCGTGCACTCGGCTTCTGTCTCTACTTGCATGGTGCAGTCGCAGGCATGGGAGATTCAACCACAGAAATGGGAGACGCGGTCGCAGACACAGAGACGCGGTCTGAGGTGGTAGCATGGCCGGCAGCTACGACGCCCGTGCTCCCTTACGTGCCAGCGTGGAGCAGCTCACTGCTCCTCATCGAGCTGGCCTGGAGCGGCAAGTTGCTGAACCACGCGCTAGCTTTGGGAAGCAACTGGCTCCGTCGGGCGAGGGAAGGGAGGTGGACCAGCGAGCTGCATAGCTCATATCCGGCTGGCTCGGCGGGCCACCCAGCCGGCTTGGATGCCGGATAACTACTCTTCATAAGCCATTGTAAGAGTGGACGAAATGGTGAAGGATGAGATAGGGGAGAGGTGGAGGTGTGAGATTCTTTGTCCAGTGTCTGGCCTTGTTTAAATATGACATTAAATAGACGACAGACGGGAGGAGCTCGGCCGGCATTGCGTTTAATGCCGGCCCGATCATGAATGGACGTGTGTCTAGAGTGGGTTTCTCGGATTCCACACAGGTTTCATGGAGGCGTTTGAATGCGGCAAGGAGGGGTGTTCGGCTGGGCGTGCAGCGAGCGGCGCCCTCAACTCTGACGTACGACACCACGCCGTTCTTCCACTCACATGTGGGATCGTTGGGTTCCTGGCCTGCATGTCAGTGACCCAAGCCAGGCAGCGCACGACAAAGGAGCTTTTGGTGGGCCAGGGCGGTCAGAAGCGGGCATTTCATAAACCGATGATTTTTCATGGAGTGTGGCATCATCTATTTCATGTAGATAAACCTACTATATAATGTAAAAGAATTTCAAATTTTTCATATACACGTTGATAGCCCGTCGATATGTTTTGATTCATAAAGGCTGCAAACATCAATGTTCTACTTATCACATATATGATTAATGCCCGTTACAATCGACGTCCTTAACAAAGGGTGCATGTACGTATAGGTTAAGCGTGTTTCTTACGTCGTGTGTTGTGTGCATGCTGGCGTGCAAGTGTTGCGTGCGTGCATGTGTACGTTTCCTTGTTGTGTGGATGTGTGCGTGCGTGCGTGTGTTCTTGAGTGCATGTGTACGTGGCAATGTTGCACGCCTGCCTGTGTGCGTGTGTTCGTGTGAGTGTTGCATGCGTGCATGTGTACGTACGTGTGAGTATTGGATGCATGCATGCGGGCATTGCAGACATGTTGTGCGCATGTGTGAGGAGTTTGTATTCACCACAATGGCTCATGCGTGCGTGCAATTAAAACGGCTGGCTCAACATATCATCACAAGGCGATCCTTGTCCGCTGTAGTTAGGGGGCGCGGCCTACCAACCAGAGTTCTCACGACTTTGAATCCCCACTGATCACTAATTTATTACCATTTCCGTCTTTCATATACGCACTGACAGGTGAGCCCTATGGTAATTTGCGCTGCTGAATGTGGACCGTTTGACTAGTCAATTGATAGTGTCATCAACAAATTACGGAGCTATATGGTGAGCCAGTGACCATACGGTCACCATAGAATGTATTTTATTAACACAGTACATACTCAACCTACCATTTCTTTCTTTCATATATGCGCTGACAGGTGGGCCCCATGGTTACGCGCGCTGATGGTGCAACACTTGTTGCGCCACGTGGAACGTTTGACTGGACAATTGATGGTGTCATCAACAAAATACGGAGTTGTACGGGTGAGCCAGTGACCGTATAATCACGACATGTATTTTTTTAAGATAGTACAGACGCAAGCGCTCATATATACGCGCAAACACTCACCACGATAAGAGCACACACGCAGACCCTACCCCTATTAGCACCATCGAGAGAGTGAGCCAGCATATGATCTTGAGATATTACGAAGTCATCGCAGGTGCCTTGTAGTCGAGGGGAACTTCTCCTCCCACTGAACGCCCATTGCAGGAATATACAGAAATTAATCCAGGATAAATGCGAGCACCAGGACTTCAACCCTGGTGGGCTGGGGAAACCACTGTCCTCCTAACCATGCAATCATAGGTTGGTTAGGACAATAAAATATATATGGTGATCGTGATGACCTTATTCTAAAGTCCAGTGTCCATATCATGCTTTCGCATCAAATACAATGACCGTAAGTGTCGTCAACAAAATACAGAGCACGCATCAAACACAATGTCCGTTAGTGTCATCAACAAAATATGAAGACGTGTCGTGAGCTAGATACCGTATGATCACCACGAGAATGTGTATTGTGACAGTAATGAGCATATTCTGAAGTCCAGTGACCATATAGTGCTTTCTCTTGAAATACAGTGACTGTCAGGCGTGAATGTGTCAGGGGCATGCATACTTTTAGAGGGTCGAGAGATAGTTTGTGTGCATACATAAAAGTGGTGTAGAAAGAGGGGTTGTCCGGTGGAGACAAGGAGAGATATGCCCTTCATTTCTCTTTCCCGTGACTAATATTTTAGGAGAAAATATAAACATTCACAATGCAGAACAAATATTATTGGATGCACCATGCAATTCACTTTCATGTATAATACTACACTATTGTATATGCTTATTTTCTTAGTGGCCGATTGCGTGTGGGTGTGGTGGGCACATCATTTCTAGTTGTGGTGGGTCAACGTGAGGACTCATGGGTCGGTTTCATCCTGTGCCATAGAGGTTGGACCGAGACGCATAATACAAAGACCCATGTGGAGGACTCGGCGTACAAAACAAAGCTACCAGAGTCGTGGAGGACTCTATCCCCACTGATGATAAGCTGACTATATATGATTTGTAACCCTAGGCCCCGAGTATGTTATAGAAGCCGGGGGGCTAGTTCTTCGATTAGTATACACACACACACACACGCAGAATGCCTGGTATACACGTGTACTTTGTACACACTCCTATCACAAACGTACCAGGAGTAGGATTTTTCCTGAACTGCAAGGGCCCGGAGTTGGGTAAAACTTTGCCTCGTATTACCATTCAGCCTAACAATCAGGGATGTCCTACCGAATGATCTGATGGAATCGTATCTGCCAACTACTTAGAGAGAGGTGTGGGGGGGGGCAATGTGTGCGAGAGAGGCCTAAAGATAATGTGCATGCGAGAGATACGTAGGCACATATATGTGCATACAGAGGGCTAGTAGAGACCATGCGTGTGTATATATGCATGTGAGAGAAATAGTGTTTTCCAGCTGACATTAGTGAAAAGAGTGGTACATAGTAGCAAGAAAGAGACAGGGAGATATATAGAGAGTGTGTGTGTGCGTGAGACACCCTGACACCCCGAGACAGATTGTGAGCATGTGTGAGAGAGAAATGCTAATGTATATAAAGTGTGTGCACTTATGCGTTAGATAGAGAGATATATAGCATGTGTGAGAACGGGCCGAGGCATAGTGCATCTACGTGTAAAAGGTGGTTCTACGCATTAAATTAGAATATAAATGGCATTATTATTTTTGGATGAGATCATGAATTTTGCAATTTGCGTATGAATGAACATCAGTCTATCAGACACCCATACTCTATTGAATTCTAGAATGTGCATGTGTTTATTTAATATTATTGATTCATAGAGTGAGAGTGGTTTGAAATCCAGACAATGCATTACTTTTGCAATTCATATATAAACATTAATTAGTGCACTCCATGTTGTTAGTGTGAAGCACTTTATACATTTGTCACTTACTTGGATACATTCCAAATTGCTTGCTACGAAATAGAATACATGTTGAATTCAACATAAAGGGGGGTTCCAAGATTCGTATTCATAGGAAGTGCATTCATCTATTTGAATCCGAAATAACGGCATTTGTAAATCAGATCTAAAAGGGGACATCAATCTTTGTTGTGCGTGTGAACATGCTATATATTCATACGCAGGTTTAACTTTTTTGCAACCAAGGAGATTATATCCAGAACCATGCATGAACTGAGGTGAGATGCATATTTTTTAATATATACTTATGTACAATATATATTCAAATGTACCCCCTCCATTCCAAAATAATCATAGTTTTAGGATTTTTCAAGAGTCAAGATTTGTTAAGTTTAACAAATCCTAAAAGTTCAATTCAAGAGAACTGAAAATGTTAATGCTTCTGCTCCCAAATATTGAACGAAGCGCCAAATAAGCCTCTGGTCACCCGAAGCCGCGCGAGACTAATGTTTGGTGGTAGGAAATTACTATCTTGACTCTGTCCCGTGTAGCCTATCAGCCTAATGTGCAAAGGTCTGAACCGGGTAGGTTTGTAACTTCACCAAGACGCTAGTCTCAACCGCCTCCGAGAAGCGTTCATACGCCGTTGGCGCCTAAACACCCATGTGCTCGGCCAAAATCTATCCCGCCCACCATTTGGGACAATGGAGATTATTGTTATACCCCCGACCCTCAATATATCCGAAATTTTAGATGAGGGCAAAGTTTGTAACTTTCCCCAAATTACAAACAAGCGCGTCCCAAACCGAAACATTGTTCCTGCTTAATTCCCCCTCCCTCCATTTCCCCATTTCATACTCCATGGGTGCCAAAACTCCCTCTCCATCATTCACAAAACCCGAGCCTCCTCCATCCTCCACCCCATCGTGTCCAATCCACCGCCGTCCTCCTCCATCACGCCGGAGCCTGTACCCTGACGTCGTCGTCCAACGCAACCGCAACCGCAACGCCCTCAAGGACTTAGCAGCTCAAGCTGAGGCAGAGCTGCCTGCATGACGCCGACGCCGACGTGCTCCATACCATAACCACTTCGACCATGTCGTTCTGTGCCTGACCGCTGCCGCTCCACTATCGGAACCGTCCACAACACCAGAGTTGTTCCCGCTACACCGTCATTCGCCGCCTTAGATCTGGTTCCCTGCTGCCGACAGACGGCCACCGCACCATACTCAACAACTTGGCCATGGGTTCGTCCAAGGCTCCACCGTCCTCCACAACTTCTCGTTTCCAGTGAAACACAAGAAGATCATTGCAAAAACAGAAGGAGGACACAACACTGCCAGTGGAAAGAGGTACTCCTCTTCCCTTATTCGTGCAAATCTTATGTCTCTACTCACACCGTATTCATCCCACGAAAGAAACTAGTTGAGCGCTTCTTACTGCATCTTCTCTATGATACTAAATGCACAAGGTTTCCTCCCATTTAATATTTCACCTTGGCTAGAGGTCAGTAGCCCGCCTGGATTTCAATTCAGGGTTAGTTGATTCACAATTAAAAGAAGCAGCACCTTCTTAGGCGCGCAGAGCACCTAGACCGCCTGTTCGCCGAGGAAACGGCGCATCAGTGTCTATCATAGGGGTGTGGGGCACAAGAGCTACTTGCACCCGATCTAGAGGTCAGCGGGGCTTGAAGGGATGGCCGGGGGGCGGTGCCAAGCACGGCGGAGCAGTGAGGTCGAGAGGAGGGCGGAGGAAGGGGACTGGGCCAGTGATTGCTGGCGTTTCGAGGAAGATCATCAACACTTACTGGCTGGAGGTACATGAAGGTGATCTTCCCATTCTTTGTACATCGGATGGTGTAGAAAAAATGGACTGACCTATTTGTTTTCAATCGAATGTTATTTTCATAGGACCACACCTTGTGGTATGCTGGAGGAGCATCTGCATTTCCCAGCCATCCTTGTGCTCATATTTCAAAATCCTATAATGTAGTAGTTTCATGTGTCATGCATGTTGTATAGCTATCATATGTCTCCCGTCATTTATTTCTCACCGACCTGCTATCTGCTACTTTTACACTATATGTACTACTTGTGGACACACTTCACCCGTACACACACTATTGTTTTTTTATGCATGGGTATTTCAGGCTCTGACGCAGTGTTGATGACTACATAAAAGAAAAGATAGAAGTCACTCCAGTGTAAATCCAAGATAAGCACTAAGCGTTTCAGCGCTCTAAAGGGTGTAGTGTTAGCAGATGGAGACAGTAAACATAGCTTTGCAGTTGATGATCTCAATTGCCACACACAACCATCCCAGGTGCTTGCTTTAACTTCGTGCTGTCAAATGTGGTTGCACGTTGCATATGGTGTCTAGCTTGTATTGCTTCCAATTTGGTTAAATTGAATCTGCTTACTTTACACATTATACCTTTTATAATGACATGCCTTCCTGTTTTTGATACATAGTACATAGGTCTATTAACCATGTTCGTACATCAAACTAATGCTCTTTTGTATCCCTCATCAATCACTTATGATGAGACAGTCAACCTGGTGGGTTACTGTGAGACGTGCTACTCATTTAAAGAGTGCAGGGTCATCCTCCCCACATGATTCTCAAGAAACAGCAAGGCTAAATGGAAATAGTCAATGTAGCTCTCTAGTTGATGACCGCAATTCCCCTACACCACCATCGAAGGTGCTTGCTCTTACTTGGAAATGTGATATGTGGTTGCATGTTGCATATTGTGTCTACCTTGTAATGTTTCCAATTAGGGTAAATTGCATCTGCTAATTAATACATTATACCCGTGAATATGACATGCCTTCTTGTTTTTGGTACACACTACGTCTTTCTATTAACCATGTTCTCACATCATACTTCTTTTCTTGTGAATACACTTTTCTAGGAAGATGGAACATTTTGGGATAATGTACCCTGGTTTTTCTAGGAAAACCGTACGGTTCTTTATGGAACCTCTTATGCATTATGTTCCTCATCCATCACTTCTAACGAGACACCTTCAAGTTGACAGTGTAATATTGGTTGCATCTTGCATATCATTTCAAACATGTATTGCCTCTAATTTGTTGGAGTGCCACTTATAATGAGACACATCTAACTTGGTAAAGTGATTTTGGTTGGATCTTTCATATGGTGTCTAGATTGCATTGCTTCCAATTTGTTGAAATGCCTTCTGCTTAGCATTTTTTGTACATATTCCATCCTCCTACAATGTGGTTGCCTTATGTTGGGGAAATGACTATTTGTGTAAGCCGCCCAGGAGGGGCCGGGTTACGCAAAGAAGACTCACCAGAAAGAAGCCCAAGACCAAGCATGAAGATGGCGGTTCAATAAAGGGTCTAAGGCCCATAGGCGGCTTAAGGCCCATAGTGGTAAACCGCCATGATGACATGACTTGTAACATAAGGTAGAATTAACTAGTCACCGAGCCGGACACTGTCTATGAGCCGGCCGGGACTCTATAGGCTGCAGGGCGTATAACCGTGTATATAAGGGGACGACCCGCTGGCGGTTTAGGGCAAGAAACATCTCATCGAGAACCGGGCAAAGCATATCTCGCTCCCTGGTTATCGAAACCTCAAGCAATACCAACCCAACTAGACATAGGCCTTACCTTCACCGTAAGGGGCCGAACTAGTATAACTCTCTCGTGTCCTTTGTCCCAATTAACCCCTTTAAGCTTCCTAGTTGGGATGGCTCCACGACTAATTCCTCGTAAGAGGATATCTGCCGTGACAATTCCATGATAGTTGGCGCCCACTGTCGGGCTCGCGCATGGTGGATTCGAGTTCTTGAAGGGCAACTTCGAAGGGCTCAAGGGATACGCAGTTGGCCGGATGACCAAGAGTTGCCGCGTCAAGATCTACATCAATGACGAAGGATGGGGCCCCGACGCCGGCTCAATTGAGTACGGGTACCGGGTCTCCTTCGGCGGAATCCATGTCTTCATCGGCCGGATTGGTGAGTCGGGCCCTGAGCAAGATAACTGCACCGACCTCGTCGAGACGGCTCAGTGTGCGAGACCCGCCCGAGTTCAACCCGTCATGAAGCATGCCTTCGTGGGCTGCATCCACGGGGAGGAACTTTCTAAAGGATCTGAAGACGGTGGTGAGACGGCCACCCTCTCTGACGGTGATTTGTCCGCCGGTTCAACAGATTCGTTGTATCAAGTGCAAGATGGTGGGCTCGGGGGCTGTTCCGATGGCCCCAGTATTCCGGACCCCTATGAGCCGCCAAGATGGGCAGGAGTCTTCATGGCTGGGACTCAACCCGGCCAAAACTCTACAACCACTGCAGCAATAACGTCCGGGTCAGGAGCGGCCGGGGCAGGAGGCCCTATGCGCCCACCGGCTCAGATACTGGTGGATCTCATGGACAAGCTTACGGCCCTGTTAACCGCCATGGTTATTCCTGCAAATCAAGATGAGCATAACGTGGAGGTGGCACAGGTGCGCGAGGAGATAGCTCAGGCCAAGGAAGCCTTGGCAGCTGAGGACACCAGGCTAGCTACACAACGGGCGGATTTGGATGCACGGGCAGAACAGCTACAGTCAGAGGCCTTCTAGCTTACGATGAGCCTGAATGCATCTAACGAAGTGATGAGGAGGAGACATCAGAAAACCCAATCCCGTTTACCTCCGGTTTATGATCCTCGGAATCTTTTCGCTACACCCGGAGCCGGCCCAAGTAACCCACCAGATGCAAATCAGTTTATGACAGTCGGAACAGGAGGACCGGAGATGGCACCTCCTCATGGAAACATGGCACCACCCCGTTACATGCCAATACCACCGGGCCACTTTTCCAACCCCATGGAGAACTTAATCACATCATCGGCGTGTTTGGCGGCTCTCCCAGTGGACGGTGATGATCCGACAGCAGTGGAGACCCGGAGGATCAGAGAACTTGTCCAGACGGCCCTGGCTTAGCAAGAGACTTATTCTTATAGCCGAGACAGGATTCATTCAACCCCTCCGCCTTGGTTAGCACTGCCTCGTCAAAACCGGAGTCCAAGTTACAGCAGGCACATGGAGTCAGGAGCTTTGTCAAGCAACGCCCAGCGTTGTAACCAGCCCGGTGGCTATAACCGGGTACAAGACCGAATACGTCAGGAGAACGAGCGGGCGGCTCAGCTAGCGGCACGGGTCATCAAGATTTCCCAGAGTATCCAACGACTTCTAGTGAGACAGGAGTGGCTACTAGAACCGCTGGTGTTCCTTGTTTGGTGCCGGCTCTGCGTAATGTACGTTTACCCAAAGACTTCAAGGGACCTCGGAAGGTGCCGAATTACACGGCCGACTTACAGCCCGGAGCGTGGATCGAAAGTTATGAGATGGCCATGGAGCTGTTGGAGCTCAGCGACGCAACAATGGCTAAGTACTTCACCATGATGTTAGATGGAACGGCCCGGTCTTGGTTAAAGGGCTTGCCACCCAATTCCATTAATTCATGGGCAGAGCTAAAGGCCCATTTCATCCAGAACTTCAAGGACACTTGCAAGCAATCTATGTCGATTGTGGACTTGACAAATTGTAAGCAGGAGGAGGGTGAATCCATGACTCACTGGGTACACCGGGTCAAGGAAATAATACATTCATCTGACAAGATGGATGCTGGTTCTGCAGTCCTTATGTTGGAAAAGAACTGCCGCTTTGAGCCGCTAAGACAAAAACTGGGGCCCCTTAAGCGTGATTGCAACGATATGGGTATGCTGATGGCAGCTTTAGTCCAATACGCCGACTCTGATAGTACCAAGGATCCCGCGTCTGATGAGGAAAAGACAAGGAAGGGAAAGAAGAACGGCAATGGAAAGGGCCAGCAGCATAACGTGATGAATCAAGGAGGACATAAGCGTAAGGCGGAGGGTAACCCGGAGTTTGTGGCCAATGCCAATGCACAGGGTAATAATCAGAGACGTAAGGGAAAGCCTCCCCCTCGATCTGGCGGGTCAGGCCCATCTCTTGAGCAGCTACTCAATGAGCCTTGCCCGAGACACGGCACCCGGGAACGACCCGCCACCAACTTATGGAAAGATTGCTCGATCATGAAGGCTTTCAAGAATTCCAACACATTTTATGGCAATCATGGGTCGGGCGGCGGCTTAGGAGCTGGCGGTTTTCATGGCCCGGGCGGCGGTTCAAGTTCTGGTTTTCAGGGACATCAAGGCGGTTATAATCAATAGCAGTCTGGTCAAGGGGAGCAACAGCAGCACCAGTCGGGTTATCAAAGCCATCCGAAGCAGCTGAATAGTGGGCAGTATCACATGTTCACCACCAGCTTGTGCAAACGTGACCAGAAGGTTCATAAGAGGGCCGTGAATTC